>NC_057813.1:186860746-187139316 GCF_018294505.1 Triticum aestivum | reverse complement strand
GCCGCCGCCCTAGCGCCGCCGCCGCCTCCCGCCGCCACCCCGTGCCCTCCCCAAGCCCCGCGACCCCTCGCCGAGCCGCCGGAGCCGCCCGCCCCGCCGGACGACCTCGCCGGAGGTAGCCACACCCCCTCGCCACCGTTTTTTTTAAATAAACCCCTTCGGTTTTTTTTGAAAAACCCTAGTTCGTTTTTTTATATAGATCAGTTTATTTATTTAGCAAGCGTTCGCTCGTCTGTTCGTTCTAACGAACGTGTTCATCGTTTAGTTTCTGTTAACGAACGTTCATTCGTTTAGCCGTTCGTCGTTTTTCTATTTATCAGATTTATTCCGCAATTTTTCTGATCGCGATTTCTGATCCGATGTTCAAACCTGTTTATCTTTTCGCTCGTTTATCGGAATCAGGCGATTCAAGTGCCTGGAGTTTCATCTCGAAACCTTCTTTCCGAATAATCAACTCAAACAAGTTTTATCTCTGTAAAATTTGACCCTAGTTCAGATTAGTTAACGGATCTTGTTTCTTTTGCCGTTTGAGTTTCGTTGCTCTGTTTGATTTGATTCTTTTTGCAAACCGGAGTTCTTAAGTTGGACTCTCCGGTGAAACTCTTTTATTTGGAGTTCTACTTGTGCATCTATGATTGTTGCTTATGTATGTTATTGTTTGCTTGCGATAGAATTCCCGGAGTGTGAAGCGTGTTACTACGAGTCTCTAGGATTCACGGATCGCCAACAAGGCAAGTAACATATTGATCATACTCTTTTCATACCCAGTTTTTATGCATTAGTTCCAATCCTCAAACATTGCATGACTAGGATGCCTTTAATATGTGGGTTTTGGGAACTAGTTGCTGAGGTAGAACCTATTGCCCTGTTTATTATCAAACCCTTGGGAGTTAGTTCTACGCGTTGCTTTTTTTGCCATGCTATGCTCGTAGACGTGGATTGGGTTTGAGTGATTTCCATGACAGATGTGAGATTGTTAAATTAATGGTTTACTTAAGGTGGCAACTTTAATACACATCTGGGTGGATTGAGGCACCTGGGGTATCCAGTGATTGCCTGTTTTATTTTTGGAAATCCCAGGGTTACCGTGTGATTCTCCTATGGACCGCCACCCAGGCTCAAAGGGAACTGAGTCTATTCATGCTAGAAACTTCCGTGTGCAGCCGCAAGCTATTATGGGCTCTAGCATAGTTGAGTAAGTTACGTGAAGCTCTTGAAGAGGTGGATCAGCAGGTAGTGGGTTTGTAGGTTTGGTATGGTCTGCCCGGAGTAGAGAGTTAATGTTTCTGAAAGACTGTGTCTCGGTCATCCGTTTCTCAAACATCATGTAGTGCGAGGAATCAGCGGAGGCGGTCGAGTCTTGCGGGGAAAAGTGCGCAAACCTCTGCAGAGTGTACAATCTAGTCATGGTTAGCCGTGTCCCCGGTTATGGACAATTCTGAGTATCTAGTACTTGAGTATTCGCATGTATCTCAACACTTCTAATTAATCTTGCTGGGTTGTTAACTATTTTAATTGGGATCATTGATTTGGGGTTACCTTCTCAAATGATGTTTCAACCACCATGATAGTAAAATTTCAATTTATTCCTTTGTAGTAGGGAAAAATTGGCTTTTCGCAAAACTGTAACCATAGAGCTTTCCACCAGCCAAATATGCATGTAGTGGTAGTATTATTCTGTTATTGCTCTTTTGTGTTACATTGCCAGCATATTCCATGTGCTGACCCGTTCTCGGGCTGCAACGTATTATGTTGCAGACTTTTCAGACGAGGAGTAAGGTTCGTAGGTCATTGCCATGCAGCTCAGCTATGCCGTTGGAGTTGATGGACTCACTTTATCTTCCAAGCCTTCCGCTGTTATCGCATTAGATGGCCTTAAGCCATATTATTGTAATAAGTTCTCTTTTGAGACATTCGATGTAATAAGTGTGTGATTGCTACTCTGTTATAAATCCTTCGAGTACTGTGTGTGTCAGCATTACCGATCCATGGATGACACTGAAGCACAGAGACTTGACCATCTGAGGTCGGGTCGCTACATGGTGCCTCCGGCGTTGTTGATTTTGTTAGCACTGGAATGGTAGACCTCCTCGATAACATAAGGACCTTCCCATTTAGAGAGAAGCTTTCCTATAAAAAATCTTAAACGAGAATTGTATAGCAAGACAAGGTCATTAAATTCACGCTTTTGTATCCTTTTTCATTCCATCCTTTAAATTTTTTTAAACAACTTGGCATTCTCATAGGCTTGGGTTCTCCATTCATCAAGTGAGCTAATGTCAAATAACCTCTTTTCACCGACAAGTTTGAAATCATAGTTGAGTTGTTTAATTTCCCAATAAGCTTTATGTTCTAGTTCAAGAGGTAAGTGACATGCTTTTCCATAAACCATTATATATGGAGACATACCCATAGGGTTTTTATAAGCAGTTCTATAAGCCCATAATGCATCATCAAGTTTCTTAGACCAATTCTTTCTAGATCTATTAACAGTCTTTTGCAAGATCAACTTTATTTCGCAGTTACTCAATTCTACTTGACGACTAGACTAAGGATAATAAGGAGATGCAATTCTATGGTTAACATCATACTTAGCAAGCAATTTACGGAAAGCACCATGAACAAAGTTAAACCACCATCAGTCATTAAATATCTAGGGACTCCAAACCTCGAAAAAACAACTTATTTAAGCATTTTAATGGAGGTGTTATGATCAGCACTACTAGCTGGAATAGCTTCTACCCACTTAGTAACATAGTCAACAACAACCAAATATGTGTATACCCATTGGAGGAAGGGAGGTCCCATATAATCAAAACCCCAAACATCAAATCATTCAATAACAAGTGAATAATTCATAGGCATTTCTTGACGTCTACTAATATTTCCAATTCTCTGGCATTCATCACAAGACAATACATACTTACGAGCATCTTTGAAGAGAGTAGGCCAATAAAAACCAGATTATAATACCTTGTGTGCAATTCTATCTCCAGCGTGGTGTCCTCCATAAGCTTCAAAGTGACACTTGCGTAGGATCTGTTCCTATTGCTCAGGTACACAAAGTCTAATAACACCATCTACTCCTTCTTTATAAAGGTGTGGGTCATCCCAAAATAAATATGTTAAATCATAGAAAAACTTTTTCTTTTGCTGGTATGTGAAACTAGGTGGTATGAATTTAGTAACAATGTAATTAGCATAATCAGTATACCAAGGAGCATACGAGAAGAATTTATGACAGCTAATTTCTCATCAATAAAACAATCATTAATAGGTAGCGGGTCATCAAGAACGTTTTCTAACCTAGACAAGTTGTTTGCTACGGGGTTCTCGGCTCCCTTTCTACCAGTAATATGGAAATCAAATTCTTTCAGCAAGAGAACCTATCTAATAAGTATAGGTTTAGCATCTTTCTTTCCCATAAGGTATTCAATAGCAGCATGATCGGTGTGAACAGTTACTTTGGAATCAACAATGTAAGATATGAACTTATCACAAGCAAAGACAACTACTAGAAATTCTTTTTCAGTATTAGCATAATTTCTTTGAGCATTGTCTAGAGTTTTGCTAGCATAATGAATAACATTTAATTTCTTATCAACTCTTTGTCCTAGAACAGCACCAACAACATAATCACTAGCATCACACATAATTTCAAAGGGTAGGTTCCAATCAGGTGGTTGAACAAATAGGTGCAGAAATCAAGGCTTTCTTAAGGATTTCAAATGCTTCTACACAATCATCATCAAAAACAAAAGGAACATCTTTTTGCAAGAGATTAGTGAGAGGCCTAGAAATTTTAGAGAAGTCTTTAATAAACCTCCTATAGAAACCAACATGACCAAGGAAACTTCTTATACCTTTGATATCTTTAGGACACAACATTTTTTCAATAGCATCTACTTTAGCTTTATCAACTTCAATAACTCTTTCGAAGATTTTATGCTCCAAGAAAATACCTTCATTAACCATAAAGTGGCACTTCTCCTAGTGCAAGATAAGATTAGTTTCTTCACATCTCTGCAAAACTTGATCAAGGTTACTTAAGCAATCATCAAAAGAAGTTCCGTAAACGAAAAAATCATCCATGAAAACCTCAACAATCTTTTCAGAAAAGTCAGAGAATATAGCAGTCATACATCTTCGAAAGGTAGCAGGAGCATTGCACAAACCAAAAGGCATACGGCTATAAGAAAAGGTACCGAAAGGGCAAGCAAAAGTAGTTTTTTCTTGATCCTCTTTTGACACAGGTATTTGAGAAAAAGCAGAGTAACTATCTAGAAAGAAAAATTGGGTATGTTTGGATATTCTGTATAGCATTTGATCAATAAAAGGAAGAGGGTAATGATCTTTCCTAGTAGCTTTACTCAACTTTCTAAAATCAATAACCATTCTATAACCTATAACAATTCTTTGTGGGATCAATTCATTCTTATCATTGGGAACAATAGTAACACGTCCCTTCTTAGGGACACAATGAATAGGACTTACCCATCTACTATCAGTTATAGGATAAATTATACATGCTTCCAGAAGCTTTGATATTTCATTTCTTACCACTTCCTTCATCTTAGGATTTAACCGTCATTGGTGATCAACAACTGGTTTAGCATCATGCCCCATATTAATTTTGTGCTGACATAGTGTGGGACTAATGCCCTTAAGATCATCAAGCGTATATCCAATAGCGGCACAGTGCTTCCTCAGAGTTTTCAATAATTTCTGTTCTTCATGCTCTGAAAGGTTAGCACTAATAATAAAAGGATATATCTTCTTTTCATCAAGATAAGCATAGTTCAGAGTGTCAGGTAGTTGTTTAAGCTCAAACACGGGATCACCCTCGGCTAGAGAAGGATCCCCAAGAATCTCAACAGGCAAGTTGTGTTTCAAAACATGCATTTGGTTAAAGAATATTTCATCTAATTCCTTCATTTCATTCATGAACATATCATTTTCATGGTCTAGCAAATATTGTTCTAAAAGATCAGTGGGAGGCATGACAATAGAAGCAAGACCAACAATTTCATATTTACTAGGCAATTCTTTGTCATGGGGCTGTCTATGAAATTTGGAGAAATTAAACTCATGAGACACATCCCCAAAACTTACAGTAAGAGTTTCTTTCTCATAATCTATCTTAGCGTTAACAAGTTTCAAGAAAGGTGTACCAAATATAATGGGACCAAAATCATCTTGTGGGGAACCAAGAACTAGAATATCAGTAGGGTATTTTATTTTCCCACACAAGACTTCAACATCTCTAACAATACCAATTGGTGATATAGTATCTCTATTAGCAAGCTTAATAGTAACATCAATATCTTCTATCTCAGCAGGTGCAATATCATTCATAATTTCTTGATATGAAGTAAATGGAATTGCACTCACACTAGCACCCATATCACATAATCCATAATAACAATGATCTCCTATTTTAACAGAAACAACATGCATGCCGACAACATGTCTATGTTTATCTTTATCATTAGGTCTAGCAATTCTAGCAGCTTCATCACAGAAGTAAATAATATGCCCGTCAATATTGTCTACCAAGAGATCTTTAACCATAGCAATACTAGATTCAACTTTAATTTGTTCAGGGGGTGTAGGTGTTCTAGTATAACTCTTATGAACAACAGCTGAAGCTTTAGCATGTTCCTTTATTCTAATAGGGAAAGGTGGTTTCTCAATATAAGTAGTAGGAACAACAGGATCAACATTATAAGTAATGGTTTCTTCTTCAACTATAATAGGTTCTACTACTTTCACTTCAATGGGAGGATGATATTTAAACCACTTCTCCTTAGGGAGATCAACATTAGTAGCAAGTTATTCATAGAAAGAAGCTACTATCTCAGAGTCAAGTCCAAATTTAGTGCTAAATTCATGAAAAAGCATCGGTATCCACAGAAGATTTAACACAATCTAACTTTAGGTTTATACTTGACTCCCTGCCTTCGTCGAGTTCCCAATATTTAGAGTTGCATTTATTCTTTCCAATAAATGACATTTGAATTCAATAGTCTTCTTCATAAAAGAACCAGTACAAGAAGTATTGAGCATAAATTGGTCATTACGAGAAAGCCGAGCATAAAATTTCTGAAAAATAATTTCTCTTAAGAGCTCATGATTGGGGAATGAATATAACATCGACTTAAGCCTCCCCCAAGCTTGAGCGATGCTTTCTCCTTCACGAGGCCAAAAATTATAAATATAATTCCAATCACGATGAACTAGATGCATACGATAAAACTTCTGATGAAATTCCAATTTCAATCAGTTGTAATTCCAAGTCTCCATATCATCACATAGCCTATACCATGTCAATGCCTTCTCCTTCAAAGATAAAGGGAAGACCTTCTTCTTGATTTCATCCTCGGGCAAACCTGTAAGCTTAAATAATCCACAAACTTCATCCACATAGATTAGATGCATATCTGGATGTAATGTTCCATCTCCTGCATAAGGATTAGCTAGCAGTTTCTCTATCATGCCCGAAGGAATTTCAAAATAAAAAAATTCAGTAGGTTCAGTAGGTTGAGGGGCAGCTCTTTACTCTTCCGGTCGGGGTGAAGATACCCCGAACAAAACCCTCAAAGGATTATTTTCCATAGCAACAAGTGACAATAAATTTCAGCACACTATATAAATTTTCCTTACCAAAGGCGCTTCACTCCCCAGCAGCAGCGCCATAAAAGAGCCTTAATGACCCACAAGTATAGGGGATCTATCGTAGTCCTTTTGATAAGTAAGAGTGTCGAACCCAACGAGGAGCAGAAGGAAATGACAGGCCGTTTTCAGTTAGGTATGCTCTGCAAGCACTGAAATTATCGGTAACAGATAGTTTGGTGATAAGATAATTCATAACAGGTAACAAGTAACAAGTATAACTAAAGTGCAGAAAGGTGTTCCAATCCTTTTTGTAGCAAAGGACATGCCTGGACAAACTCTTAGATAAAGCAAAGCCCTCCCGAGGACACATGGGAATTATTGTCAAGCTAGTTTTCATCATGCTCATATGATTCATGTTTCTTACTTTGATAATTTGATATGTGGGTGGACCGGTGCTTGGGTGTTGTCCTTACTTAGACGAGCCTCCCACTTATGATTAACCCCTCTCGCAAGCATCCACAACTACGAAAGAAGAATTAAGATAAATCTAACCATAGCATGAAACATATGGATCCAAATCAGCCCCTTACGAAGTAATGCATTGATATGTCTCCAACATATCTATAAATTTTTGATTGTTCCATGTTGTTATATTATCAATCTTGGATGTTTTACAATCATTTTATAGCAACTTTATATCATTTTTTGGGACTAACCTATTGACATAGTGCGCAGTGCCAGTTGATGCTTTTTGCTTGTTTTTACTTCGCAGAAAATCAATACCAAACAGAGTCCAACCGCAGCGAAACTCTTTGGAGATTTTTTCAGGACCATAAGACACAAGTTGGGCCAAGGAAGTACCAGAGGGGAGCTCCGAGGGTAGCACAACCCACCTGGGCACGCCTGGGGGCACAGGCGCACCCTGATGGGTTGTGCCCACCTCGGCCGCCTCCCGCACCGACTCTTTGCTCTATTAATACCTCGAAAATCTAAAAACCCTAGGGGAGTCGACGAAACACAATTCCAGCCGCCGCAAGTTCCAAAAAGTAGAGATCCAATCTAGACACCATCACGGAGGGGTTCATTATCCTCATTGGTGCCTCTCCGATGATGCGTGAGTAGTTCATTGTAGACCTACTGGTTCGTAGTTAGTAGCTAGATGGCTTCCTCTCTCTCTCTCTCTCCTCTCTCTCTCTCTCTATTTTGACTATCAATACAATGGTCTCTTGGAGATCTATCTGATGTAACTCTTTTTGCGGTGTGTTTGTTGGGATCCAATGAACTTTGAGTTTATGATGTGATCTATTTTATCCATGCAAGTTATTTGAGTTTTGATCTCTTAGATGCATGATTACTTATAGCCTCATATTTCTTATTCGAATCTTCGGTTTAGTTAGGCCGACTAGATCGATTTTTCTTGCCGTGGGAAGAGGGGCTTTGTGATGGGTTCAATCTTATGGTGCTCAATCCCAGTGACAGAAGGGGACGTGACACGTATGTATCATTGCTATTAAGGATAAAAAGATAGGGTCTATTCCTACATGAATAGATCTTGTCTACATCATGTCATCATTCGTATTGCATTACTCCGTTTCTCCATGAACTTAATACACTAGATGCATGTTGGATAGTGTTCGATGTGTGGAGTAATAGTAGTAGATGCAGGTAGGAGTCGGTCTACTAATATTGGACGTGATGCCTATATAATGATCATTGCCTGGATATCATCATAATTATTTGAAGTTCTATCAATTGCCCAACAGTAATTTGTTTACCCACCATATGCTATTTTCTCGAGAGAAGCAACTAGTGAAATCTACGGCCCCTGGGTCTATTTTCTCATCATATAATTTCAGATCTACATTGCTATTTGCCTTTTCTTTCTTTTTATTTGCATCTTTTATTTTCAAATCTATATTATAAAAAACCCAAAAATACTTTCTTGCACTTTATTTTATTTTGCATTTTATCATTATCTATTTATCCAATCTATCACAAATTTTATCCCGACAACTTGACAATTTCTGGCACTGTTACTCGAAAGGGATTGACAAGCCCTTTAACACGTCGGGTTGCAAGTATTTTTTATTTGTGTGCAGGTACCGTTTACATAGTGTTGCGTGGTTCTCCTACTGGTTCGATAACCTTGGTCTCATCACTGAGGGAAATACCTACCGTAGCTATGTTGCATCATCCCTTCCTCTTTGGGGAAGTACCTACGTAGTTCAAGCCACATCACACATGAACTAAGGTTTAAGCTTCTGTCACTCTAGCAACCCATCATCTACTTATTACTTCCCAATGCCTTCCCCTAGGCCCAAACAATGATGAAGTGTCATGTAGTCGATGTTCACATAACACCACTAGACGAAAGACAACATACATCTCATCAAAATATCGAACGAATACCAAATTCACATGATTACTTATAACAAGACTTCTCCCATGTCCTCAGGAACAAACATAACTACTCACAAAGCATATTCATGTTCATAATCAGAGGAGTAATAATTATCATTAAGGATCTGAACATATGATCTTCCACTGAATAAACCAACTAGCATAAACTACAAGGAGTAATCAACACTACTAGCAACCCACAGGTACCAATCTGAGGTTTTGGGACAAAGATCGTATACAAGAGATGAACTAGGGATGAGAGGAGATGGTGCTAGTGAAGATGTTGATGGAGATTGACCCCCTATCGATGAGAGGATCGTCGGTGATGACGATGGTTTCGATTTCCCCCTCCGGGAGGGAAGTTTCCCTGGCAGAATAGCTCCGCCGGAGCCCTAGATTGGTTCTGCCCAAGTTCCACCTCGAGACGGCGGCACTTCATCACGAAAGCTTCCTTCTGATTTTTCCAGGTCAAAAGACATCATATAGCAGAAGAGGGGCACCAGAGGCCTGCTACGGGCCCATAAGCCAAGGAGGCGTGCCCCCACCCTTATGACCACCCGATGGGTCCCCTCTGGTATTTTCTTTGCCTAATATTTTTTATTTATTCCAAAATAATTCTCCGTAAATTTTCAGGACTTCTGGAGTTGTGCAGAATAAGTCTCTCAGATTTGCACCCTTTCTGGTCCAGAATTCCAGATGTCGGCATTCTCCCTCTTCATGTAAACCTTGTAATATAAGAGAGAAAATGTATAAGTATTGTACCATAATGTGTAATAACAGCCCATAATGCAATAAATACAAATATAAAAACATGATGCAAAATGGAGTATCAATAACCAATAGCGGAACCTGGATGCCCATATTGGCTCCTACATATTCTACGGAGATCTTTATCGGTCGAACCGTTATGACAACATACACAATTCCCTTTGTCCATCGGTATGTTACTTGCTCGATATTCGATCGTCGGTATCTTCATACCTAGTTCAATCTCGTTACCGGCAAGTCTCTTTACTCGTTCCGTAATACATCATCATGTAACTAACTCATTAGTCACTTTGCTTGCAAGGCTTCTTATGATGTGTATTATTGAGAGGGCCTAGAGATACCTCTCCGATACTCGGAGTTACAAATCATAATCTCGATCTATGCCAACTCAACAAACACCTTCGGAGATACCTATAGAGCATCTTTATGATCACCCAATTATGTTGTGATGTTTGATAGCACACAAGGTATTCCTTCGGTATCCAGGAGTTTCATAATCTCATAGTCAAAGGAATGTGTATTTGATATGAAGAAAGCAATAGCAATAAATTGAATGATCATTATTCTAAGCTAATGGATGGGTCTTGTCCATCACATCATTTTCCTAATGATGTGACCCCGTTATCAAATGACAACACATGTCTATGGTTAGGAAACCTTAACCATCTTTGATCAACGAGCTAGTCTAGTAGAGGCTTAATAGGGACACGGTATATTTTTTTATGTATTCACACATGTATTTAAGTTTCCGATCAATACAATTCTAGCATGAATAATAAGCCTTTATCATGAATAAGGAAAATATAAAATAAAAACTTTATTATTGCCTCTAGAGAATATTTCCTCTAGTCTCCCACTTGCACTAGAGTCAGTAATATAGATTACATTGTAATGAATCTAACACCCATGGAGTCTTGGTGCTGATCATGTTTTGCTCGCGGAAGAGGCTAAGTCAACGGGTCTGCTACATTCAGATCCGTATGTATTTTGCAAACTTCTATGTCTCCATCCTTGACATTTTCACGAATGGAGTTGAAGCGTGTCTTGATGTGTTTGGTTCTCTTGTGAAACCTGGATTCCTTCGCCAAGGCAATTGCTCCAGTGTTGTCACAAAAGATTTTCATTGGACCCGATGCACTAGGTATTACACCCAGATTGGATATGAACTCCTTCATCCAGACTCCTTCATGTGTTGCCTCCGAAGCAGATATGTACTCCACTTCACACGTAGACCCTGCCATGACGCTTTGCTTGGAACTGCACCAACTAATAGCTCCACCATGAAATATAAAAACGTATTCGGTTTGTGACCTAGAGTCATCCAGATCAGTGTTGAAGCTAGCATCGACGTAACCTTTTATGATGAGCTCTTCGTCACCTCCATAAACGATAAACATATCCTTGGTCCTTTTCAGGTACTTTAGGATGTTCCTGACCGATGTCCAGTGATCCACTCCTGGATTACTTTGGTACCTCCCTGCCAAGCTTATGGCAAGGCACACATCAGGTCTGGTACAGAAGATAGCATACATCATAGAACCTATGGCCAAGGCATAGCGAATGACTTTCATTCTCTCTCTATCTTCTGCAGTGGTCGAGCTTTGATTCTGACTCAATTTCACACCTTGTAACACAGGCAAGAACCCTTTCTTTGACTGATCCATTTTAAAATTCTTCAAAACTTTATCAAGTTATGTGCTTTATGAAAGTCCTATTAAGCGTATCGATCTATCCCTATAGATCTTGATGCCCAATATATCAGCAGCTTCACCGAGGTCTTTCATTGAAAAATTCTTATTCAAGTATCCTTTTATGCTATCCAGAAATTCTATATCATTTCCAATCAACAATATGTCATCCACATATAATATTTGAAATGCTACAGAGCTCCCACTCACCTTCTTGTAAATACTGGCTTCACCGTAAGTCTGCATAAAACCATATGCTTTGATCATCGTAGTCAACTCCTTGAACTTGTCAAAAACCTTTTGCGTAAACTTGAGCTTTGTAGACAGTAACATTACCATCAACGTCAGTCTTCTTCTTGAAGATCCATTTATTCTCAATGGTTTGCCGATCATCGGGCAAGTCCAACGAAGTCAACACTTTGTTCTCATACATGGATCCTATCTCAGATTTCATGACCTCAAGCCATTTATCGGAATCTGGGCTCATCATAGCTTCTTCATAGTTTGTAGGTTTGACTTGGTCTAGTAACATGACTTCTAGAATAGGATTACTATACCACTCTGGTGCGAATCATGCTCTGGTTGACCAACAAGGTTCAATAGCAACTAGATCTGAAGTTTCATGATCATTATGATTTGCTTCCTCACTAGTTGGTGTAGGCATCACTAGAACTGTTTTATGTGATGTGATACTTTCCAACTTGAGAGAAGGTACAATTACCTCATCAAGTTCTATTTTCCTCCCACTCACTTCTTTCGAGAGAAACTCCTTCTCTAGAAAGGTTCCATTCTTGGTAACAAAGATCTTACCTTCGGATATGTGGTAGAAGGTGTGCCCAATTGTTTCCTTAGGTTATCCTACGAACACGCACTTCTCCGATTTGGGTTCGAGCTTATCAAGCTAAAGCCTTTTGACATAAGTGTGGCAACCTCAAACTTTAAGAAACGACAGCTTAGGTTTCTTGCCAAACCACAGTTCATACAGTTGTCCTATTTAACATGAATGCGGCTGTCTCTAATGCATAACCCCGAAACGATAGTGGTAAATCAGTAAGAGACAACATAGAACGCACCATATCTAATAAAGTATGGTTACGATGTTCGGACACACCATTATGCCGTGGTGTTCCAGGTGGCATGAGTTGTGAAACTATTCCACATTGTTCCAAATGAAGGCCAAACTCGTAACTCAAATATTTGCCTCCGCGATCAGATCGTAGAAACTTTATTTTCTTGTTACGATGATTCTCCACTTCACTCTGAAATTCTTTGAACTTTTCAAATGTTTTAGACTTGTGTTTCATTAAGTATACATACACATATCTACTCAAATCATCTGTGGAGGTCAGAAAATAACGATACCCGCCACGTGCTTCAATACTCATTGGACCGCATACATCGGTATGTATTATTTCCAGTAAGTCATTAGCTCGCTCCATTGTTTCCGAGAACGGAGTTTTAGTCATCTTTCCCATGAGGCATGGTTCGCAAGTATCAAATGATTCATAATCAAATGATTCCAAAAGTCCATCTGCATGGAGCTTCTTCATGCATTTCATACCAATATGACCTAAACGACAATGCCACAAATATGTTGCACTATCATTATCAACTTTGCATCTTTTGGCATCAATATTATGAATATGTGTATCACTACTATCGATATTCAACAAGAGAATAGACCACTCTTCAAGGGTGCATGACCATAAAAGTTATTACTCATATAAATAGAACAACCATTATTCTCTGATTTAAATGAATAACTGCCTCGCAATAAACAAGATCTAGATATAATTTGCATGCTCAACGCGGGCACCAAATAACAATTATTCAGGTCTAAAACTAATCCCGAAGGTAGATGTAAGGTAGCATGCCGACGGCGATCACATCGACCTTGGAACAATTTCCGACACACATCGTCACCTCGTCCTTAGCTAATCTTCGTTTATTCCGCAACTCCTATTTCAAGTGAGAAATATAAGCAATCGAACCAGTATCAAATACCCAGGGGCTGCTATGAGCATTAGTAAGGTACACATCAATGACATGTATATCGAATATACCTTTGTTCACTTTGCCATCCTTCTGATCCGTCAAGTATTTGGGGCAGTTCCGCTTCCAGTGAGTAGTCCCTTTACAGTAGAAGCACTCAGTTTCAGGCTTGGGTCCAGATTTGGGCTTCTTCCTAGGAGTGGCAACTTGCTTGCCATTCTTCTTGAAGTTTCATTTCTTTCCCTTGCCCTTTTTCTTGAAACTAGTGGTCTTGTTAACCATCAACACTTGATGCTCCTTCTTGATTTCTACCTTCGCAGCCTTGAGCATTGCGAAGAGCTCGGGAATTGTTTTGTTCATCCCTTGCATATTATAGTTCATCACGAAGGCTTTGTAGCTTGGTGGCAGTGATTGAAGAGCTTTGTCAATAACATAATGAACTGGAAGATCAACTCCTAGCTGAGTCAAGTGATTATAATACTCAGACATTTTGAATATGTGTTCACTGACATAACTTTTCTCCTCCATCTTGCAGCTATAGAACTTGTTGGAGCCTTCATATCTCTCAACCCGAGCATTTTCTTGAAATATTAACTTCAACTCCTGGAACATCTCTTGTGCTCCATGACATTCAAAACCTCTTTGAAGTCCCGGTTCTAAGCCGTAAAGCATGGCACACTGAACTCGAGTAGGCATCAGATCAAGCTTGCCAGACGAACGTCGGCTTCAGCTCCTGTAGCAGGCCTCTCACCTAGCGGTGCATCAAGGACATAATTTGTCAGGACCCCGACTCAATGCCACATCGATCTAGCATGTAACACCTCATATCACTTTGCGGCCTCACGCACGGTATTCCCACGGGTGTCGCCTTACCTTTGCCCGGGACCGTTTGCGCCTTTTGGCACACGTATATGACAGTGTCGCTAGCATCCATATGATAAGGAGCCCGGGCTGACATGGCTAGTCGTAAACCCAAAGTGGCACAAACTTACAGGGACAGGCATCCATGACCCAGCATCGAATGTGTCGGTCATCAGCGAGTGAATCCAGGCTGCAGCACTGGGCTAGCAGGACTCTGGTAAACCGGGCTGTAGCGGGCTAACAGGACTCCGGTATTCATCGCGTGACATTTCCCCGAAGGGACAGACACAGGAACGAAGAAGGACACATGCCGGCCAGCCTAAGTGTTCCGGAGCAGTAGCAAGCTACCATGGCTTGGTGGAAACACTAGGATACATTTCCCGGTAAGAGAGGCTACTAAAGATAAACAACTAGATAGTCAGATCCCACACATACCAAGCATTTCAATAACATACACACAATATGCTCGATATGTGCAAATACAACATGGCATCACAACATGACTCTACAACTCAAGTATTTAATCAATAGGCTTCGAGGAGCGAGATATTACAATCATGGGTCTCATGACCCAACATTCAGAGCATACAAATCAAAGCACAAGCAGAAGCTATCATGCCTGAGTACAGACATTTATAAATGAAAAAGGCTGAGAAGCCTGACTATCTACCAAATCCTGTTGAGGCACAAGATCGTAGCTGAGGTAACAAACTAAACGTCGAAGTCCACGCGGTACTACTAGCGAGACCGAAGTCTCTCTGCAAAAACATAAATTAAGTAACATGAGTACAAATGTACCCAGCAAGACTTACATCAGATCTAACTACATATGCATCATTATCAACAAAGGGGATGGTGGGGTTTAACTGCAGCAAGCCAGCTTTGACTCGGTGGCTATCCTGAACTACGACTGCAATGCAACTCTTTTGAGGTGGCGCACACGAGTCCACATATTCACCATATCAATACACCACTATGGATCCGCTCCCGTCTCCCTACGAGAACGCCATCCATAGCACTCATGCTTATCTTGCGTATTTTAGAGTATCCACTTTCACTTGTCTATGAACTATGCAAGGGGTCCAAGTTTCCATATCCGAGGAACCCGACTATTCGAATAGATGATGATAACCCTGCAGGGGTGTACTTCTTCACACACGCTCTCGCCACTTACCGCCCTGTACACGTCATGTACCTCGGCAACCTTCAAGCGGAAGCCGGGCGAGGGAGTCGGCCACGACCTGACTAACCGAACAAGTCTCTAGTCCAGGTTTATCGCCTATTCGGGTTCCATCCGCAAGGAGATCCGGCCGGGGTGTCGCTTACGGCCCCAAACGATGTGTGCAGGGTTCCCAAGCCCACCTCGACGGGTGGATCTACGCTTGGTACACCGTGCCACTATGCCTAGTCTGTCCCAAGCCCACCTGTACCGGGTGCCACTTGGTAGACTACTAACACTACCTACAAACACCAGAAACTAGTTGCAACTCCTGGACAGAGATCAAGTTGATTAATAAGTCGAGAGAGCTTGGAGCGCCCGGAGCTTAATTTGTGGTAGTAACTGATCATGGATCACAAACACAAAACTCAGTTCCTGAGGACGGCTGCAATGAGACAACCCACCATGTACTCCTACATGGCCTCTCACCGCTACCTTTACCAAATCGTGTTCACACACTTAGCTCTCAACGGTAGGACATGTTCACACACCTCTGATTCATCCCCGATGAATCAGACCTGACTCAACTCTAAGCAGTAGCAGGCATGACAAACAAGCATGAATGAGTAGGCACATCAGGGCTCAAACAACTCCTACTCATGCTAGTGGGTTTCATCTATTTACTGTGGTAATGACAGGTCATGCAAAGGATAAAGGGGTTCAGCTACCGTAGCAAGTAACAAATATGTCGTTGTTGTCCTAATGCAGTAAAAGAGAGCAGGAGCGAGAGAGTGGGATTTTATCGGAATGAACAAGGGGGTTTTGCTTGCCTGGCACTTCTGAAGATAATATAGCTCTTCATCAGTGTCATCGATCACATCGCCGGTACACGTCTATCGAGAGGGGACAATTACCGACAAACAAGGAAGAACACAATCAATGCGATGCAACAATATGATGCATGATAATGACATGGTAATATGAATGTGTTTTGGGCTAATGCATCTAGCAACAGGTTAAATGAAGTTGGTTTGAACACTAGGTTCAAATTCAAACTCCATATGTGATTATTTAAATGCCATTCACTTCATTTGTCCTAAACAGTAGTGATAAGTTGTTCTAACATGCATGGAAATGGTACATATGGATTCCTTGAATTTTTCTGATAATTTTTCATATATAATTTATTTAATTTGGAGTTACGGTTGAATTTCTATGAATTTTTGAAATTTTAGCTATTTCTGGAATTTCCTGATTATTTATAAAATAAAATAAATTCCAGAAAAGGAATATTGCGTCAGCATGACGCCGGGGTGACGTCAGCAGGTCAAAGGCGTCGACCAGGTCAAACCTGACCAGTGGGGTCCACTGGTCAGTGACACTACTAACTAACCGAATTAGTTAGTGTTAGGTTAAGTACTAATCTAGGTTAATTAGCACTAACTAATCCTAACTAATAACTAACAGGGGCGGGTCCACACGTACTAACCATGAAAACATAAATAATAGTGAGATTATCTTTGTAATGCAGAGGATATTCTAATATAGGGGTGCCCCTGTAAACACTTGTGTGCTATCACTGGATTATGATGAGAGAGCTTATGTGTGCTATAATATGGTGCGTGCGTTAATATAATCTAGCACAAGTACCCAAAAAAATAGGCTCCAGAAGTAAGGATAGTTGGCAGATGATAGGTTCATAATATACTGTATAGAGAGTTTATTGCCAAACCATGATAACAAGAGCACACAGCAACTAGGCAGATCATAGTGTACATAAAAGGGGTACACCATAACCATGATATATAAATCAGGAAAGTGGAACTAGCTGGAAAATGCGGTGTTGTATTGCCACTAGTAATTGAAAGCCTATAAATCACGTACAGGCCATCTCTATCAGTTGTTGACTTCAGATGTCCCTGGTCCCCTTCCTGACAAGGAACATACTGTACGTACTAAATACAGAATAACAAAAGAGGAACATGTTAAAGAATAGAAGAGGAAGCATATTCTTGAGGTTCTGCTTCATTGCATACAATGTTGGTTGCCCACTCATGATGAATCACAACACCCAAAGAAATGCAATTCCATGCTGCCTCTCTATATGTGGCCACATGCATTTGGAAAATCAAGTGGGAGCATTACCTGACCAATTAAATGTGTGTCTGATAACTAATATCAATATCATATCACAATTCGTATTTGAAGAAGTAAGCTTTGGACTTATGATTGGTGTGTTTAGCTTTAAGAGTGGACTGCTGCTAGTGCGACACAAAGTAGCTACACAGATCATAGTGTAGATATAACGGGAAAACTGTAAGCATGAAAGTAAAATAAGCAAAGTGGAACTTGCTGGAATATATGTGCTAGAATTGCCGGTACGGCCAGAAGGGCTTCGGATACCAGCCTTCTTCAACTGAAGGTGCGGTACTGTTAATATCAGTGTAACTCTCAAAGGCGACACAACTCCCTGCATTTCCTTGCTATTCTTATAGGATTCAAGTGGGGAGGCCACTACAAATCCTGTTCCTATGTTTACAAGATCCTACGAATCAAAGAGGCTCGCAGAGTTCAAAGTGTCCATCACAACCGACCGTATAGATCTCTACACTGCAAATGTCCCTGCTCATCTTCACTACAAGGAACATATTGTACTACTATCATACTCCTTCTGTTCCAAAATACAAGTGTATATAGAGATTTCCACTATGGATTACATACAAATGTATATAGATACATTTTAGAGTGTAGATTTACTCATTTTTCTCCATATGTAGTCCATGGTGGAATCTATACAAAGACCTGTATTTAGGAACGGAGAGAGTACTTATTAAAGAAGAACGGAAGAGGAACATGCTAAAGAAGAGCAAGCAGATTTTGGATAATAAAATGTTCGTTGCGCAGAGCCCACACATGATGAACCAGAGCGCATTAAGAATGCAACTCCCTATTGTCTCTCTATATATGGTGCACGTGCTTTTCGAAAGTAAAGTACGAACATTAGCTAACCAATTAAACATTATCTGTTTTAGTAATATCAGCATCATATCAGATTTGTATTTGAGCAATAAGTTTGGAATTATGAGTGGCACGTTGTTTAGCATGATGTATTCAGGAGCAATGCTAAGCATGTATGATGATGGCACTGAATATAAAGGCATGTTTGCATGCAAGTCGCATGACTTTTGTCATTTGGGTCAGTCGACCATTTCAGGCGGTTGGATGAATATACTACGTCTCCTAACCCTTCTTCTTCCTCGTCTCTGATTCTTCCCATACAGAACACCCCACGGTCCGCCGACCAGACCACCGCCCCCATCGCATGTGTTCCTCTGCCACCCCGCCCCCACCCGCCCCCACCCGTGTTGAGTTTTCTTTGTTCGGCGAGGCCCCACCACCGCCCCCACAACTACCTTCCCCACCCGAGCCCCTTCCTTCGCACCAGCAAACTCCGACGAGCTCTGAAAAATCGACTAACCCAATTTTGAAATTTAGTCTACTGCGATTTAACTAGTGTGGAATATAAAAGGGGAAAACCATAAGCATTGCGAGTATAGTGTTGAGCGTGCCATGGCGGATCTGAAGGTGCAAACCGGACAAAGGCAACTTCGCAACCAATGTTTGCTTTCAACTAGCAAGTAAGTGATGGACAAGAAATCAGAGTAAAGTAGTGGAGATCTATTTTTTTGCTGCGATAAATAAGTTGAGCAGATACGAAAGAGTGTCGCCTCTGGTGCAGTGCCGTGTATGCATCTGCTGAGAATTTGATGGTGCTGCGGTAGCGATGGCTGTCGGCGGTGGACGAGACGGTCGTAGCAGCGGCACCAGTAAGGTGGACGACGGTGGGGATGAAGCGAGAGGATGGGATGGAACGATCCCAGTCCGAAGCCATGGATGAGAGAGGTCGATCTCTTATAATGGACAATGGCGTCGGGGTATCAGCTCCGGCATGGTGGAGGAGGACGGCGGTGGATGGGGTGGCGGACGGAGGAGGCTAGGGTGGAGAGGGTGTTTTGGCGCCCACGGAGTACGAACCGGGAAATGGAGGGGGAGAGGAACGGGGGAACCATGTCTTTAGGGCGCGCTTGTCTCAAATGCGAGAAAATTTACAAACTTAGCCCCCGTTTCAAATTTCCTACATCAGAACAATATTAGTCGGTTGGGGATAGGACGGTAATCTCGCATACACTGAATATTTGCTGATGAGAGTTTGTTTTTGGCGCCCACTGTGTATGAATCAGGGAGGGAGTCGATTTCGGCTGAGGAGACACTGTGTTTTGGCTCCCACCATGTATGAATCCGGGTGAGAGGCGGTTATGTCACGTTTGAGTGAAATTACAAACCTACCCCTATCGAAACCTATAGATCGAGCCGATAGGCTTTGCGTGGCAGGGATAGGCAGTAATTTCCATCTCGCAGATTTTGGTTTCGGGTGGTTACTGCGACTTTCCACGCTTCATTCAAATTTTGCAGAGTGCACGTTTACCATGCGAACTTAATTCGAATCCCATTTGTATTCTATTTTTGTTCAGGGAGGATCCATTTTCGATTGGAATAAAATTTTATATACATCATTTTTATATATACTTTCGAAAGCACAACAAAGAATTCTACTCCTATATATGTATAATATGATTTACAAATACAATGGTTTCAAAATCATAAGGTTGAATTCAAAAAATTTAAACCATTATGTTCTATTAAAATGTATGGATCAGTAATATCTACATATTGAATAACATAGATGCGTGTGAATTCATATGAGTATGCATGTTTGATAGATCAATTTTGGTTCGGGTATGAATTACATGTATCACCATCTCGAATTCAAATATTTGAATCCCTTTGATGTTGACTCCTTTCACTCCCATCTCTCTCGCATGCATGATCCTTCATGTAGCTATCACTCTCTTTTCTCCAGCTCACCCGCACGCTCACTTCGTGTTTCTCCTATCATCGCAAACATGGTCTCTCACGTCTCCCTTGAGAAGTGTCATACTCTCCCTATCATTATACATTACATGGTTTTCATTATCTCTCACGTCTCTACCGTTCTCTGGTATCACTAGGTACCTAAGCTTTCTTTTTCATCGCCACAAAACAGTCTCACTCGTCTTTCACTTTTCCTTTATCTCTACGGGATTCTCTCACAAACCCTATATGTCTCTAGATATGAGTCATACCACTAAAATTACTCTCTCTCCTGCAGACACAACATTCATTGCAGTCTCCTTTCCATCTCCATCCCAGTTATAAAATTGACATTATTCATTTGTTTACCGATCAGACAAACTCCCCCCTCTCTCTCTCACAGACACACACACAACTCCTGCATCCACTCCCCTTCCCGACTATCGTCTCTCCCTCTCTCACACACAAAACTCTCGCTTTCGCACCCCCGACTCGTATTTCTCTCACAAACATTTATCGACTAGCCTCTAGATAGGTTTATACACCCACACACTCGTGCTTCCACTATCGCATACATGTCTCTCTCCTGCCCCTTATATCTATGTAGATTTTTCTTCCCTTCTTGAGACACTCCCTCTCGATCGTGCACACACACACTATCGCCTCATTTTAAGTTGATACCTCTACACACACACTCTTTGTGTCTTTGTCAAACATGCACTCTGTCCTCCTCCTCTTTCCCTCTCTCTCTCTCTCACACACACATGGGCTTTTTGCAAAAACTAGCAAGATGCCCATGCGTTGCACGGAACATCGAGATGCATTTGTATGAGTAGTTTATCTTGTGGGAGAAAAGGATGAATGAGGGAAGGCCTTATTTGCAAATGTGGAGAGGGGTGTGGGTATCTTTTTGCAAAATTGCCATAGTTTCCTTCCTATCCGTTAGATATAGATTGGGCGGCCTATATTGCAGGATGGCAGGCACACCATCATCACCGACTATGCTTTTTATAAGAGTAGGGATAAAAATTAGAGTTGGTGATGATGGTGGGCCTGCCATCCTGCAATATAGGCCGTTCGATTTATATCTGATGGATAGGAAGGAAACTATGGCAATTTACCCGCACTCCTCTCCACATTTGCAGATAAGGCCTTCCCTAGTTCATTCTTTTCTCCCACAAGATCTTGATGTTCCGTGCAATGCACATGAATCTTGCTAGTAAGAGTAGAAATTAGACATATACCACTTCTCAAATCTTGAAACCAACAACATTCCTCCCTTATCTCATCAAAACCGCCAAAGGAATATATTTTAAGTGAAACATAACATATTTTTAGTGATATACGTATTTCAAAACTAGACTCTGTTTTCTATCAAATCGGTGAATATGTATTAATCTACTTTGATCGTGTGGCAACGCATTGGCACATTGCTAGTAGTTATTACCACTTTATAATTTTTTGGACACTAGACAAATGGTGGAGTACATATACAAAGATAAGAGGCGCACACACGCAGTCGGTCTCTCGCTGTCTCGCACACATGAGAGTTACGTAAAGGCACTGTTAACAAATAAACCCTAAAACCCTAGGTGCACGATTGCTGCATGCGCGGGTACCGAGTACATGGTGGAGCGCACCTTTGTAGGAATAGTCAGCTCGCGTGATAACTTGATCCGTAGGAGTTGATGGTCAGGACAAAAGGTGAACGACCTGGAGGCGGTGGCTCGCCAGTTGCCACAGATCGAGTAGCCACGTTTAAAATATCATTTTTTAGCGGGGTTAAGAGTTTCGATTTTCAATGGTGCGTTATAAGTACTAAGTAGTTTTTAGAACGATTGGTATGGATTGAAAATGGAATTCATAACTACTACTACCTCCGTCCTAGTTTATTGGGCCCTTGAGCCAAAACGCAAAGACCAAGAAAGCACACATATAGAGAAATTGGAAATAAATTACCTCTCTAATCACCCCTACTAAATAGGCCTATTGACTACCTCTGTGCATGCAATGGCTATTGGACGCATGTAGCCTGCATGCATATCCAATCGAGCATCCCCATGCGCTTGCTTCCATGGGGAGAGTGTTGGAATCTAGGATGGAGGGAATAAAGTGACGTGCTTAAATCCAGCGGCCTAATAAAAATGGTACAACCTATGATAGCTCACGGGACTAATAAACCAGGACGGAGGTAGTACCTCCTTGGTGTATGGTTGTATGGGTTTATTTTGCGAGATGTTGAACCTAGTAGTTCTAGGGCAAATACTATGGTTTAGATGTCTCGGAAGGGGGAAACCCTTCTTTGATAAAAAAAACTACTACCTCCGTTCTAGTTTAGTAGTCCCCATCGTATTTTGGGTCAAAGTTTGTCCACGAATTTTACTTGTAAAATGTGGATGGAAAACGAGATTTTGTTATACCCAAACAAAAAAGGACTAGAGGGAGTGATTGCTCTGACACAGATGTGACCTCTCATAGCGCAGGCATTGAACCGGTGCACCGGCCAAGAGGGGCCCACTCGCTGCAGGCCTGACTGAACATGCCTCCTCGCCGCATGCAACCGGCTTCAGACTGCCCCAACTGCCTCCATTGAATCTGCGCGTGCCGGCAACACGTCCTCCCGCGAGCCGGCCGACATTTTAGAACACAAAAATGACCAAAATATAATTAATTATGCATGGTCTTGACTTGCTGTGCTCGCACTAGTAGCAGGAACTACAGGTTTTTCTTTATTTATAAGTCTCCTCACATTTTTTTGGCTTCGAAGTGAATCATGGTTGTGGACATTATCTATGAATGTGCAGATATCTGTGAACATGAGTTTGATGTGGAAGTTGAACTTGGAATGTCGGGCTTGCGCGTGAACTATACCATGTCCAATGCTTCATGTGTTATTATTTGGAAAGTAATTGCTGTTATTACATGACCCGGAAAAATTTATTTTGTGCCACATCAGTAGATGCACAGGCATCACAATAGGCGTGCTGACTGGATAAACATTTGAACCTAGCTATTATGAAGGAAATTTTGTATTGACAACAATTTTAGATAGCAGGAGACGCCTAGCCTGCTCTGCCTCTGCTAGCTTATTTCTGGCTTCTTCCATCTCTTCTTTGGCTTGGGTGAGGAGGGCATCTGATTGCTCTTTTCGCTTCTTCAGGAACTCAGCTACATTCTCAAGAGCTATTGCATGCTTTCTTTCAACCTTTACTAGAGCCACGAGTACACGAACAACTGACGACTCCACCTGGCTTGTGTGTAATCCAACATCATCTGGGAATTTGCACCTTGTGTCTAATCCAGCATCATTAGGGAACTAGCACCTTGTGTGTAATCCAGCCTCATTTTTGAAACATGATCTCGAGGTTGACCATACTTCCCTCCTTGCAGGAACTACATCCTGACATGAAGTTACATCTTTTTTAGATCAATACTCAAAGCAACCCAGATCCATTTAGTAGAAGCCAGATAAACAGGACTCGGAGAAGTGAATTCAAAACTAAAAAAATATAAAAATAGACTACAAGGTGAGAACACCCACTCCCTACATCAAGCTAAAAACGAAAGCATTAGGACGATTAAGACTCTTCTTATTACACATCAAAGAACACGAGGCTAAGAGAAACATAAACTACAACATATACACATCAAAGAACACGAGGCTAAACAAAAGTAATTGAAAGGGTGTTACTTACCAAAGCTTGTTTTACAGGTTCGGTGCAGCCCCTCTTTAACTTGCCACGCTCCTTGAAGATGTCCCCAACATCCCATGTTTGGTCTTCATTGCTCCTGTGCATGTTCGCACTCGTGGTTTTAAAATCTCAACATGGCAAGAAAAATTTACTACTAGTAATACTCACGCATCTTGTGGGCAACATTAAAGCACTCGTCTGCCATGTTAGAGCATCTCCAACAGAAGTGCAATGCACAGCGCTTTAAAAAAGCATTTACAGTGCTGAGATCGAGAAGTAGAGATAGAGAGTAGAGACCAGAGAGTAGATGATAGTTCTCAGCATAGATAGATAAAAAAGTAGATAATTGAACTACTCCTCCTCGTCCGACTCCTCCTCGGTGATGTCCTTCTCTGACATCTGAATGTAGGCGT
Source organism: Triticum aestivum (assembly GCF_018294505.1). Classification (NCBI taxonomy): domain Eukaryota; kingdom Viridiplantae; phylum Streptophyta; class Magnoliopsida; order Poales; family Poaceae; genus Triticum; species Triticum aestivum. The sequence continues at coordinate 187,114,817 of NC_057813.1, read as the reverse complement.
GAAGATACCGATCGTCATCAGATTCCCAGGGCGACGCTGCTCCTAGCCTCATGTTGAATTGCGCGTCCGCTTTTCGCCTACGCTTGTCCTCGCGATAGGCGGCTCGCTCCGCCCTCCTCTTCTCCCTCTCCGCCGCCCTTTGCGCGTAGAACTCGCGCTCGTTGATGATGTCCTGTGGGAAGTGTTGGTGCCACACTTCCATGGCTTCCTCGTCCATCTCGGTGATGCTGAGATGGTGCTCCCACCTTTGGTTGTCGCAACGATCCTCGTCGGTGATAAGCCGAGGTAGAGGCGCGAGCTCCTGCGCCCACTCCCGCATCAGCACATTGGGGAAGTTCATTGTTCTATGAGGCCACCGGAGGTGCCACGCCGCCGCGTCGTACGCGTGAGCGGCCTCGTTGGCGGTGTTGAAATTGTCGAGGTCGAGGCGCATCCCACGGAACTAGATCTCGGCAGAGAAGCCGCCGAAGGGGCGCGCGTGGACGCCGCGGTATCCCCAAGTTTCCCGGCGACACGACGGCATGGTGGCATGGCGGCGGCGAGGCGAGAAAGAGTGGGGAGAGAGCGATGGCGCGGCACAGAGCGGGGAGAAAGCGGTGGTAATGCACAGAGCGGTGGGAGGGCGTTGGATTTTATAAAGTGCACTGGACGCCGCGCGCCAAAACTAGCGCATGCCCGGCCGCTTTTCCCCCGTGCGCGTGATCCTTTCCCGACGTCCCTGCTATCTCTACTCTCTTCTCTACTGTTATATTTATTTTATATTTAATATTTATCTCTACTTCTCTACTCTCTACTTTTTTTAAAAAAAATATAGAGTTGGTGATGATGGTGTGCCTGCCCTACAATATAGGCCGTCTAATTTATATCCGGCGGATAGGAAGGAAACTATGGCAATTTTGTAGAAAGATACCCACACCCCTCTCGAGATTTGCAAATAAGGCCTTCCCTCGTTCATCCTTTTCTCCCACAAGATAAACTACTCATACAAATGCATCTTGATGCGTGCAACACATTGGCATCTTGCTAGTTCTAAAAAACTTTCCATCATTTGCCACACTACTGGTTGCAGATGAAGAACCTACCCAAGCACAGCGCAATACAGGAGAAATGCACAATTACAAGCTGATATTCTGTTGGACAATGGAGGCTATAACCAATTACATTTACGGAACAATAGAAACCAGGAAATTTGAAGGGTAGGTATGAACAAAATCGGAACTGCACATGTATTGCTAAGTGATTCAATACACACATTACCAGTCGAGGAAGAGAACGATCGTCGCAGCGGCCTCTGTGCATCATGGTCGGCAACGGGAGTCGGTTCATTGTCCACGACAGTGGTGCTTCTGCGCTTGGCGTCGGCTTCTAGGAAGCAGATCCAAAAACATGGAAGAAGGTGCCGAAGAAGAGCTCCGTGTACGACGACGACGGTGGATCGGCTCTAGTGCGGCGTACGAGGTCGTCGATGAGGCAGATGCGCTACGATGGACGAGTGCGCTGATGTAGAAGGGGAGGAGCACGAAGGCTGTGGTGTTGTGGAGAAGTCTATTTTGCGGTGGGGTTAGAAAATGGGGAGTATTTAGGTGTACTACTCTGGGTGTCGGGGTGGGGTTGGCTGGGTAGGGTGAATCTGAAGTTACGAAAACGGCCCCCTACCAAGCATCATCCGTAGGCCTGTTCCAAAGGCTATGATGGTAACTTCCCACTACTTGAATCAGGGTCGAGGGAGATTTTCCCGCCAACCTCAAAATTTTGTGACACTGAACTCCCCGTGTGGCGTGCTAGGTGATCCGGCTAAGCAACTAGCGAATAGTACTAGTAACTACTAGTACTCCCTCTATTTTTATTAACTCTGCATATTAGCTTTGACCAAAGTCAAACTTCCTAAAGTTTGACCAATTTTATAAAAAATATAAACATTTACCATAGCAAATATGTATGATGTGAAAGTACATTCAATTATGCATCTAATGGTATTTATTTTTTATTCTATATGTTAATACTTTTTGTTATAAACTTTCTGAGAGTTTACAAAACTTGACTGTGACCAATGTTAATACGTTGACTTAAATAAAAACGAAGGGAGTACACATTTGTTTTCTTAGTTTGTAGTGAATTAATCATTTGCTGTAATTGTGAAATAAATATATTAGGCTACTGACTTCGAATGTAATGGTCAATACAATTCAATAGTCACAATCATTGTTGAATTCCAAGATGTATATGAGGTCTATAGTACTTCACAATATGCTCAAACTCACATAATCCGAGTCAAATGAGAATCTAAATGCATTTCATAGTCATTACTTTGTAGGATGCGACAAAACCAACCATAACTCTACATCATCCATAAAAGCAACATTTTGAACACATCCCAATGTGTGAATGAATGTGGAGAGAGTTTGCGAAGATGGAGCAGATAGGGCGGGAAAGATTGTATGTATGTGGACGAGAGAGTAGGAGACAAACCTAACGAGACAGAGAGAGAGATAGAGAGAGAAAGAGAGAGGAAGAAGTTAGGTCTGTGAGGCAGATGGAGACATGTAATATACGTGAGATGTGTGTGCATCCGGATTCTGTACACGTGGAAGGAGAAGAGACAATAGGTTTGATGAAAGAGCTGGAAAAACATGGACAAGATGGGAAGGATATCGTGGGTTAAGGGATTGATAATTTTGTGCGGGGGAGAGAGGGATTGGTAATTTTGTGCGGGAGAGAGAGGGTGGGGGGAGGAGTCAGTCAGCCATCGTCACATCATCCTACTTCCAAAATGCCTTGCATTCTCTAGCGCAGTGTGGTCGCCGTCTACGATCTCCTCGATGCCATCTTTGAAGATTGAGGTGTTGTGCAAGCCGGGGTGCAGAGAAGCACAAGCAAGGGTGGTCACCATATAACCTTGTATGGGGATGAATTGTGTGCTCAGGGGAGGGGGTGTGCGCGCGCGTGTGTGTGTGTGTCAGATATTGAGAGAAAACAAACCTATGGAGAGAAATGTGTGTGTATGTGACGTAAAGCTACATGCTAAACATGGTTTTCATGAAGAGATTGTGAGTGCGAGATAGAGAGCGATGTGCGGGCCATGAGGTGGGCAGGGGCCGGGTGAGGGTGTCAAAATGTGTGCGTTGATGCATGTGTTACATGCGATCGTGCGAGGGACGGATGAATCGAGAGAGACGGTTGTTGTGTTACGGACGCTACTCTCTCTCTCTCTCTCTCACACACACACAAGTAAAATAGAAGACCGTTCTCTCATGTATACACAACGTATCAGCATCTGTCTATGTCTCACTCATGCATGATCATTTGCACATTCACACCTCTCTATGTCTCTACCACACGCACACCGTCTCCACATTGCCCTTCCGCCACAACACACATATGGTCACATACACACGTTTTCTCTCAGTCACACACACAAAATCAGTATTAAAAAAACTAGGGCGCACCTAAAACGTCCAAATCCAAATAAACACGAACCAGAGGTAAATTCAAATATATGGAAATATTGTAGCGTCATGAACTTTTCCAGGAAAAAATGTTGAGTAATATTCGGGGATTGTTTTCACACACACAAAAAGTTCGGTCGATGTCCTTCGAGCGCGACACGGTGACGCACCGTTCGATCGACCGTGCGGCCGCGGTTCACGCGCTTGCACAGGATTCCGTATCGTGGTTGTGGTAACTAATATAAGGCGCTGCCTCAGTCTAATGTTTATGTGTACTAGTACGGTTTTATTTTAAGTTTGACCGACCCTATATAAAACTAAACTAAGCTCCCGTACGCACAATCATCAATATGCCACCGCCACCGTTGCGCATACTGGCATGAGCCTGCTCCGGCCAACAATTTATCGCCCATCACCATCGTGTCACCACCATCCCTGTGCCATGAAGTCGAAGGCTCACCCACTCACGTTGTCTACAGTCCCTCCTCGCGATGCCGCCGCGCTGCCAAGCATGCGAGCAGCTGGTGGAGCCGCGTCTACGCATGCAGCGCACAAAGAGCAGGACGAGCACGTGCTCCAGCACGCCGGCGAGGAGGAACTAGCGTGTCACTGTCGTCTCCGCCTGCACGGAGGAGGCCTGCATGGTGGCTATCGCGGCGGAAGCCGTTCGCACCCGCGCCGAGCCTGCAAACCGGGTACGGACGCGGAATCTACCTTCGAGACCTTGAATGCCATGTGGATCCTGCAATCTGAAGGAGCAATTTAGGTCAGTTGACTCTTGTGAGCCGTTGGATGCAACATGGATGGCTAGAAGGGCTTCTTCAACCTCCGAATTTGATGCATGGTTCATCTTCTCAGCCAGCCAAACGCCTAACCGCCTGCCGCCGCCACCCCGCCCTCCCCTGAACTGCCTGCCACCACCATGCTCCCCCACCCCCGCCATCTGTTTAACCTCGGGCATGATCCATTTTTTTGGCGAACTGCATACCACACCCAACACTCATAAGATAGATCATGGGCACCCGGCCACCCAAATATAGATACTGGGGTAGGTTCTCTGCCGTCTTCTTCCTTTGCTCTGTCGAACTTCTTTCACAAATCAACTGACACAAATTATACTACTAGTACGAAATATTAAGTATAGTAGGAACACGAAGATACGAGCAGTAGTACCAACTGCAAGAAGAACAATAGTAAGACATAGTACTAGTACTATTGTACATACTAAAGAGTTCAAATAACGAGAAAGAACCTAAAGTTCAAATAACAAGAAAGAACATAAACATAGTTCTGCTGGGGGCTCAGCACAACACACCCCTGAAAATAAACTAAGCAACTAGTCCGCTTGACACTGCAGTAGAACCAGCATGAGCGACGACACTGCCACCTTACTCGGATTCCGAGTCCACGTCCTCGACTTCGTCCTCGTCCCTCTTCCTCTTCCTCTTCGCCGACGCTTCTTTGCCTGAACCAGACACTGGTCTCTACTTCTTCATCCAACCCTTGTAGATATTTAAACAAAGGTAGGAATCCATTGTTGCGTACATGATGCGATCTTCATCTAATGTCTTTGACTCCCATGCATGATGAAACTCGTGGTGAGATTTCCTCAGTTTAGCGTACGAAGGATCAATCATGGCTGCTGCCAGGGTCCGGATTGAAGGATGAGAGGAGGACACCAGGCTTGCCTTATGGAGATCGAAGGGCTGGCCTACAACGAGGCCTATCCGACCCAGGACATCACTGTCGTTCCTAAAGTCTACAGTAATGAATTTCACTCTTTATTCCTTGAGGAATTTCTTAAAATCCTGGCACTCAACGTCGGCATGGCATATGTGGTAGACTAAGCACACATTATTTACGCAAACCTGGATCATGGCGGGCTTCTTCTTCTCTGCCTCCTTTAGAATTTTCTCTCTTTCCAGGACTGTGGTGTACTCAACATCTAGCCCAGCGACCCACTCATCCTTTGAACTGTTGAACATGCATAGGAGGCGAGCAAGGCATGCTTTCACTGTCGCGGATCCACGTGTGTAGATGAGGATGAACTCATCGCCAGTGATGGCTCTAACCTGGTACTCAGCGGCGACCATGGAGATTTGGGAGGCCACGGATTTTGCACGAGGGTTAGGAGAAGTTGAACTGGTGTAATATGAAGGGATGGGACGATGTGGAGCAAATTGTTGTAAGGTACTATACTAGTAGAAGACGGGGTCGAGGAGGGCGTGCGAACACCGTGGGGTTGTTGGCTTGCTCGGTGGATAAACAACTGCAAGCCCCCAAAGATTTCTTGATGTCTACTATGCAACCTTCTCCTTGTAGACGTTATTGGGCCTCCAAGTGTAGAGGTTTGTAGGACGGTAGGAAATTTCCCTCAAGTGGATGACGTAAGGTTTATCAATCCGTGGGAGGCGTAGGATGAAGATGGTCTCTCTCAAACAACCCTGTAACCAAATAACAAAGAGTCTCTTGTGTCCCCAACACACCCAATACAATGGCAAATTGTATAGGTGCACTAGTTCGGCGAAGAGTTGGTGATACAAGTGCAATATGGATGGTAGATATAGGTTTTTGCAATATGGAAATATAAAAACAGCAAGGAAACTAATGATAAAAGTGAGTGTAAACGGTATTGCAATGCTAGGAAACAAGACCTAAGGTTCATACTTTCACTAGTGCAAGTTCTCTCAACAATAATAACATAACTGGATCATATAACTATCCCTCAACATGCAACAAAGAGTCACCCCAAAGTCACTAATAGCGGAGAACAAACGAAGAGATTATGGTAGGGTACGAAACCACCTCAAAGTTATCCTTTATGATTGATCTATTCAAGAGTCTGTAGTAAAATAACACGAAGCTATTCTTTCCGTTCGATCTATCATAGAGTTCATACTATAATAACACCTTAAGACACAAACCAACCAAAACTCTAATTGCACCTAGATACTCCAATGTCACCTCAAGTATCCGTGGACATGATTATACGATATGCATCACACAATCTCAGATTCATCTATTCAACCAACACAAAGTACTTCAAAGAGTGCCCCAAAGTTTCTACCGGAGAGTCAAGACGAAAACGTGTGCCAACCCCTATGCATAAGTTCACAAGGTCACTGAACCTGCAAGTTGATCACCAAAACATACATCAAGTAGATCATGTGAATATCCCATTGTCACCATAGATAAGCACGACAAGACATACATCAAGTGTTCTCAAATCCTTAAATACTCAATCCGATAAGATAACTTCAAAGGGAAAAATCAATCCATTACAAGAGAGTAGAGGGGCAGAAACATCATAAGATCCAACTATAATAGCAAAGCTCGCGATACATCAAGATCGTGCCGAATCGAGAACATGAGAGAGAGAGAGATCAAACACATAGATACTGGTACATACCCTCAGCCCCGAGGGTGAACTACTCCCTCCTCGTCATGGAGAGCGCCGGGATGATGAAGATGGCCACCGGTGAGGGATCCCCCTCCGGCAGGGTGCCGGAACAGGGTCCCGATTGGTTTTTGGTGGCTACAGAGGCTTGCGGCGGCAGGACTCCCGATCTATGGTGCTCCTTGAAGTTTTTAGGGTATATGGATATATATATATAGGCGAAAGAAGTCGGTCAGGGGAGCCATGAGGGGCCCACGAGGGTGGGGGCACGCCCAGGGGGTAGGGCGCGCCTCTCTGCCTTGTGGCTTCCTCGTGGCTTCCCTCACATATACTCCAAGTCTCCTGGATTGCTTCCGTTCCAAAAATAACTCTCCCGAAGGTTTCATTTCATTTGGACTCCGTTTGATATCCCTTTTCTTCGAAACACTGAAATAGGCAAAAAAAGCAACAATTCGGGCTGGGCCTCCGGTTAGTAGGTTAGTCCAAAAATGATATAAAAGTGTAAAGTAAATCCCATAAACATCCAAAACGGGTAATATAATAGCATGGAGCAATCAAAAATTATAGATACGTTGGAGACGTATCAGTTCTCGAGTACTATGCGGGACCCACTAGATGTCATGTCTACTAGACCCATATCGTAGGCCTGAGTGTATAGCTTCTTCCTGTTCACACGCCATGCCGACACGTGGATGTAACTTCACTTAATTCCACTAACTGTCGCGCCTCCCACGAACTTCGCCTCCCTCGCGCGGTCGCGCCCTTTGAGACTTCGACCGGCTATAATTGAGCAAATTTTTTTTGCCTACTCTGCATGCATGATACTCCCACTGTTCCTTTTTACTTCCGTCAACCGTTTGCAAAGTGGTTGACCAAATTTATACTAAAAATATCAATATCTACAATACTGATTATAATGAGTATAAGAACTATGTTTTATAATGAGTATAAAAATATTGATTTGACATTGTGAATGTTGATACATTTTTCTATAAGTTTGGTCAAAGTAAAGGTACATTGACTTTAGACAAAACTTAAATGCACAATGCAAACTAGTTCCTCCGTCCAGGTGCGGGCCATGTCCTATCTAGTCATCACAACAAGGTTAGCTATTAGAGTACTACTACCTCCCTTCTAGTTTAAAGGGCTCGATTCAAAATTTTCACCTACTCGTAGCAAGATAGAGGCGGTGGAATAGTTTTTGTAGTCTGCAAAAGTACTCAAATAATGCTATCGTTCTTCACAAAAAATTGTGTTTACCAATGCATTATCGCATTGCATGCATGCATGAACAATAGTTATTCTAACCCCCCCTCTCTTCTTTAATTCTTTGCCACATCAGCAAGTTTGCTATTCCCGTGTGCATGATACCAGCTAAGATACCATCATTATGGCCAGCCTTAATCATCGCATGCAATAATTTAGTACACCTTGAAATATGAAGAGGTAATATCACTAGGGGTGCTTAAACTTGTCACTCATGTTTACTTTAGTGCCTAAACTTGAAAAATACGTTGAGCTGGTCCTAGAACTTGGCACGAGCATGCAAATATGATGATAATCTCCACCGTTGACGTATAATGCGCTAATGTGGTACCGTATTTTAGTTAGCATGCACAAATGGCATTGGACCCGTTAAATCGAAGCATGACTTGAACTTGGAACGTCGCTATAGCGAACAACCTGCCGTATCCATAGCGCCATTCTATTTTCATGTCCAGGAGTGATAACAAACTTTGATATTTTGTTTAGGAACCCGTTCATGGATTTCACATGGCGTGCAGTCCGTGCAGCCCATTTACACATATTAGCTTCTTTTTTAAAAATTTGTAAATTATAAACACAGTAATGAAAGTAAATTTAAAATATTCATGTGTTATAAACATGATATGTACAAATAAAATAACTTATTTAAAAATCATTCATGTAATTTTTAAAAGTATTTACTTATACACATGTGGATTATATTTATAACATTTAGTAAATAAAAAACTATTAATTGTAGTAAATGTAAAAATAAAACTCATGGATTATATTTAAATTATACAAAGGTAAAAAGACAAACATCTTTATTAATATTCACTTATTATAACTTTCACTCATGGCATATATTCTTAATTTCTATATAATCAAAATATAGCCAGATGTATATATTTGTAAAATCAATTTAATTTTTAAGTTTTGCATAATTATGAATATTTTTAAATTACACAATTTCATAAAAAAGGAAACTTATGAACTATAAAAATGTGCATACAAATATTAAATTCTATAATTTAAATAACATTTATGTAATAAAATTTGGAAAACATTTTTAGTATTCTAACTTATTTACATATTTCTACAATCATAAATACTATTTTATTTATATGTTTTTTCCAAAAATAATACATCAATACTTTTTAAAACTACTTGAACATTTTGATAAATAATTTACTTTTTGTGTGTATAATATCCATAATAGACGAATGTTTGAAATGTATTTTTATTACTATCATTATAATTTACGTATTTTTTATAAATCCTTCAAAAATAAAAGAAAGCTAACATGTGCAACATGGGCCGCACAGACACCGGCCCATTTAAACAACACGGGCGTGTTTCCGTGTAGTGTGTCATTATCCATAGTGGGCAACAAAACATCAGTGTTTTTCTCATTAGTGCTGGTCGTTTGCACCCACGATGTCCCAAGTTCGATACCCAGGACGCCAATTTTTTTGTTGATTTTCGTTTACTCTGACATGTGAGGCCCACTAGTCATAAAGATGTATGTAAAGCAAGCCATCTGTCATAAGTGGGTCCCACACCACATGTGCATGCTAATTAATTAACATATAGTGCCATGTCAGCGCATTATACATCTATGGATGAGATTATGACCATATTTGCACGTTCATGCCAAGTTCTAGAATGAGTTCGGTGTATTTTTCAAGTTCATGCACTAAAGTGAACATCGGCGACAAGTTTAAGCACCACCGGTGATATTACCTCAAATATGAAGATGTGTGGGGCATGTATGTTTTTAATGACTTGAGACTATACCTAGCCCGGCATGTAAGATGACTTATTATGCACCGTTCCCCATACCTCCAGGAAGCCCGTTCGTCTCCAAATCTTTTCCTCTCCATGTGTGAAAACAATATGCCTGTTAGACTCTCCTTCTCCCTCCGGCGGTCCCACCACTCCACCCCGTGTGGAAAAAAATCTGCATGCATGAATCTCCTCCCCCCGCGCTCGTCCAATCCGTTGTGACCAGCAATATTTCCACCCCTTCCCTTCCCCGTAATTTACTCCAACAAATATGCCCATGTAGCTGTTATGTTAATCACGAACATATCTTACGGGACGCTGCTTCAATTATTTAACTGCAGGTGCATTGGGTCACTGACATATGGGTCCAACAAGGGTCTGGCCCACATGTCAGTGACACAACTGGACCTGTAGTTAAGTCAGTGCAGTTCAGTCCATATCTTATGTAGGTGTGCCATTGCTCGCTATAAATATTGCGCCTCCCACGGCATTTGGAAGAACGCTCACGTTCATCGCTATCTCCTCCCCCTCCCTCTCACGTCGACCACCATGGCATCGCCCCTCCCAAGCCCTAGGCGCCCCTCCTGCATCGTGCGGACGGTCACGCGTCGCTGTTCCAATCCTCGCCGCCACTAGTCGAGGAGGACGCGTCGGTGTTCCACTCCTTGTCGCGACGCGTCGAGGTGGATGCGTCGAGGCTGAGGAAGAGGCGTTGTGTCGGCGTGCTGGGAAACGGCCATGCACCAGGGCACTCGTGGCACGCCGCAAGTGCTCCTGCGAGTGCCGTGGCTTTTAGTAGGAGTATAATTTAGTTTCATAAGGCGATCTCATTAGTTTTGGGATGCAAATGATAAATCCCGAACGTTCGGGAATTATTAGCGTCCTTAAGTAAGTATGTAAAAGGGAAAGTTTGGAAACCTTGTGTATCCGTATGCATTCTGTAAGTACGTGCATATAGCACAAACTTTACTATATACTATCGCACTACACGTCTCTCTCTCTATATGCTTGCAGACTGTGCTACCCTCCGTACAGGTGAATAAGTTATCTTTGGTTGTGCACCGTGACCAAGAAGAAGGGAAGACTTATACACCTAGACGGAGGGAGTACTACAATTACTTATGTACGTGCAAATGCACGTTTTAACATTCCGATGTGGTTTTTGTAAAAGTAGAAAAACAACACTAGTCAAGCTTGTGAAACAATTCAATGCAAAACAAATGCAAGAATGTTCGTTTGATTGTTTACTTTTAGCTTCCTTCTCTGTGGTTATTTCTCTATCATACTTTGTACGGAGTATCTCACTGGTTGGAAAGGCATGCAAATTCCCAAACCGCTTCTTATACCCTGTATCGAATTTTTTGCCTAATAAGTTGTGTCGTGCAATTGGAATTCCAACTTGAGTATTACTACTACTAGTAGGAGTACCAGGGGCCAGTTTGTTTAGGCTTCTAGATTAGTAATCCCATTACTACTACCTCCGTCCTAGTTTATTGGTCCCCATTGTAATCTGTGTCAAATTTTGATCATAAATTGAACTAATGAAATGTTTGTGCATGTCACATGCACTAACATTTTATCAGTTAAATCTTTGGTCAAAATTTAGCACAAATTACAATGGTGATGAATAAACCGGGACGGAGGTACTAGTAGTAGTTTAGAAGCCCAAATAAATGAGTGAGGCGCCTTAATGTTACTCTCCACTATGACTAGTCTTATGGGAGAAGCTGGGGAAGAGACGTCTTATTTTTTAAGCCACCAAAAGAACTGGCCGTAGGAGTAGTAGCTAGGGATACTAGGAGTAGTAGCTAGGGATCGACTGTGCAAGATGAACCGGAGAAAGTAAATGCAGAGAGATGAAATGCCAAAAAGACGGAGGGATGTGGTGGTTGCTTTTTCCGTTTATTTTACCAGGCCACTTATTACTGGCAGTGGTTGGGTTTTGTGATATGACGGCTTTACTGCCACACCACGAGCGGGGTGAGACTCCCGTGCAGCGCCGCCCTCTACACTAGTACTACATCGGTTGTGGTTTATTAGTCCCCCACTGAATTTGATTGAAGATTTAACTGACAAATTGTTAGTGCATGTCAACGAAAACTATATTGTTGGATTCATATTTGAACATAATTTTCAATGTTATAATTTTAGGTGATATGCATCAACATTTATCGTACTATATATAATGTTAGTCTAATTTTTGGTTGTACTAATCTATAGTAAGGTCCACGTGCATTGCACCAAAGAGTGAAATGCATTGATCAGGGAGTTGTTTATTTTGACAAAGGATGTGGGGGTCATCTCATGTGTAACGGGTATCGATAGGTTTCTTCGAATATTATTTCGTCTCTAGACCTCACAAACATCCGGGTGAAATAGATAAAAAAGTATCTTTTGCAAACAAAAGCGTTCAACTGTTCAACCTACATCCAAAACTTGTGAAGAAATAACACTTATTGTGCTTTGTAAGACATGATCTTTACGAATTTGTTTTTGAGTATCGATTGTTATACATGTTGGCTATAGATGACATGGCACTTTCTTATAGTCAACAGTTGGCTATACTATGAAGTATTAACCATGCCCTTATACACCTAGACGGAGGGATTAAATCAGGATGACTTGGAAGGGGGCAGGGGAGATGTAAGAAATGGTTCATCGTAAGTCTTTCACCAGTAGTGTAGTAAAAATTCATACATGGAAGATTCTAGACTAAACCATAAATGGATACACTTTTATTCATGCACGATACTCCAATAGAGCAAGATCATGCATGCAAGTCCCCACATGCTGTCGATGGAAACAACACCTATGGGATCACGGGAATCCCTACTACGATTATAGGGCGCGGGGTCGTGACAAGAGCAGGATCAGCAATCAGCACAAGGACACGGGCCCTTTACCCAGGTTCGGGCCGCGAGGATGCGTAATACCCTAGTCCTGCTTTGGTGTCTATTTGAGTGTTCTTTGAGTTCTTGAGCTAGTTACGATGAGTGTCACTTGTCCCCGGGTCCCAATCCTTCTCCTGGATGCCTCGGGCCTCCTTTTATAGTCAAGCGGTGAGGGAGTCCTGGATAAGGGGGTATCCGGACAGCCGTACTATGTACTTTGGCCGGACTGTTGGACTGTGAAGATACAAGATTGAAGACTTCGTCCCGTGTCCGGATGGGACTCTCCTTTGCGTGGAAGGCAAGCTTGGCGATTCGGATGATAGATCTCCTTCTCTGTAACTGACTCTGTGTAACCCTAGGCCCCTCCGGTGTCTATATAAACCGGAGGGTTTAGTCCGTATGACAAGAACAATCATACCATAGGCCAGCTTCTAGGGTTTAGCCTCTACGATCTCGTGGTAGATCAACTCTTTTAATACTCATATCATCAAGATCAATCAAGCAGGAAGTAGGGTATTACCTCCATCGGGAGGGCCCGAACCTGGGTAAACATTGTGTCCCCAATCTCCTGTTACCATTAGCCTTAGACTCACAGTTCGGGACCCCCTACCCGAGATCCGCCAGTTTTGACACCGACATTGGTGCTTTCATTGAGAGTTCCTCTGTGTCGTCGCTGTAAGGCTCTATGGCTCCCTCAACCTTCAACAACGCAATCCAGGGCAAGACTTTTCTCCCCGGATAGATCTTCGTGTTCGGCGGCTTCGCACTACGGGCCAACTCACCTGGCCATCTGGAGCAGATCGACAGCTACGCCCTTGGCCATCAGGTCAGGTTCAGAAACTTGAATTACACGGCCGGTGTCCGCGGAGACATGATCTTCGACGGATTCGGGCTTATGTCAGGAGCGCCAAACAGTCACGACGAGCACGACCTAAATGTGATGTCGGACAGTATTCGGGATATCGCCCCTGCAGCTGCTCCAGGCCTAAATCCAGGGCAGATCGCGTCATCCGAGGACGGGTGGATGGGCCCCGCCACGGAGGCCGCATACTCTTCGGCGGTAGAGCCGAACACAGATTCTTCCGTTAAGAGAATCTGCGTCACCGGACCCCCGGGCTTGTGTCCGGATGTAGGTCCCGAACCACGCGCGCCCGGGCCCATCGAGTCTGATTGGGCTCCAGTAATGGAGTTCACCACTGCGGATATCTTTCAGCACTCCCCCTTTGGCGATGTGCTTAATTCATTAAAGTTTCTCTCTTTGTCAGAAGACTCTTGGTGTCACGCCCAATATGCGATACTATCCTAAAGAGACTCGAAGGTCCCACCAAGGATAGAACCGTATATTGAAACGCTTTTGCAAGGTGGATATCATTACATCAACATTACATTATAGATGGGGATACATACAAAAGGCATACAAGGCCACACGAATACAACATCACAAAACATAAGAGCACCATCCGACTACGGATGAAACACAAACAGAAACTCAAACGACATCCACCCTGCTAGCCCAGGCTGCCGACCTGGAACCTATCCCCTGATCGAAGAAGAAGAAGAAGAAGAACTCCAAAACAAGCAAACATCGCTCTCGCGTCATGATCATCACAGAACCTGTACCTGCAACTGTTGTTGTAGTAATGTGTGAGCCACGAGGACTCAGCAATCCCATTACCATGGGTATCAAGACTAGCAAAGCTTAATGGGAAAGGAAGGGGTAAAGTGGTGAGGTTGCAGCAGCGACTAAACATATATGGTGGCTAACATACGCAAATAAGAGCGAGAAGAGAGCAAGCGGAACGGTTGTGAAGCTAGCAATGATCAAGAAGTGATCCTGAACTCCTACTTACGTCAAACATAACCCAAAACCCGTGTTCGCTTCCGGACTCCGCCGAGAAGAGACCATCACGGTTGATGCGTTTTAATTCGAATCAGGTGTCAAGTTATCTACAACCGGACATTAACAAATTCCCATCTGCCACATAACCACGGGCACGGCTTTCGAAAGATAATACCCTGCAGGGGTGTCCCAACTTAGCCCATGATAAGCTCTCGCGATCAACGAAGGATATACCTTCTCCCAGGAAGACCCGATCAGACTCGGAATCCCGGTTTACAAGACATTTCGACAATGGTAAAACAAGACCAGCAAGACCGCCCGATGCGCCGACAATCCCAATAGGAGCTGCACATATTTCGTTCTCAGGGCAACACCGGATGAGCAATCCATACAACTAAAACCAGACCTCAAGTTTCCCTGAGGGGGCGCTGCAAAGGGCTCTAGTTCGGACCAGCACTTAGAGAAGCACTGGCCCGAGCGGGGGCTAAAATAAAGATGACCCTCGAGAGAGCGACTCCCAAGGGAAAAGTAGGTGGTGGTGAGGCAAATGGTAAAACCAAGGTTGGGCCTTGCTGGAGGAGTTTTATTCAAAGCAAACTGTCAAGGGGGTCCCATAAATCACCCAACCGTGTTAGGGACGCAAAATCCAGGAACATAATACCGATATGACGGAAACTAGGGAGGCAAGAGTGGAACAAAACACCAGGCATAAGGCCGAGTCTTCCACCCTTTACCAAGTATATAGATGCATTAATTAAATAAGAGATATTGTGATATCCCAACACAATCCTGTCCACCATGGAGCAATCTTCAGCTTCACCTGCAACTAACAATGCTATAAGAGGGGCTGAGCAAAGCGGTAACATAGCCGAGCAACGGTTTGCTAGGAAGGGTGAAAAGGTTAGAGGCTGACATGGCAATTTGGGAGGCTTGAAGAGCAAAAGATAGGTAGCGCAACAAAGCGATAGAACGAAGCAACTAGCATAGCAATGATAGTAGTGAGATCCAGGGTAGCGGTCATCTTGCCTGAAATCCCACAAGGAAGAAGAACGAGTCCATGAAGAAGACGAACGGATGAAGCCGAACTAAGCATAGATGAACGAATCCTCACGATCGCAACGAAACAGGAACTATCGAGAAGAAGCACACAACATGGTAAACACACCACACATGAACAAGGCATGAGGCTCAACCAAGCATGATGCATGACAAGGCTACATGAAGCTACTCATGGCAAGAGATGATGCATACAAGAGCAACACATCAAGGCAATTTTAAATGAGGCCGGGAACAACATATAACAATTCCGGTAAGTCCTCATATGCAAATTTCGAAATTGGTCCAGATCTAAATAAACATTATGTTCAAGTTGTTAAACAGCAAGTTAAGATGCACCAAGATGATGTACACGAGATTCTAGTAAAGTTACATATAAAGTTCATTAGATTTGGAGCTACGGCATAGAAGATATGAGCAAAACAAAATAAACATGGCATTGATGCAAATGCATTCAAACATCAAGAAAACACACTCAAAACATGGATGCAACAAGGTAATGTGAAACTACATTCAAAATCAAGCAAGTTTCATATAGAGCACACTCAAAACGGAGCAACGGTTCAACACATGCACTCTATACAAGTTTAAAGGACAAGCTGTCCAAAACAACAACTGGCATCTTGAAAGCATCAAAACAACATGCTACATTACCACAATATGAAAACAAAAGGAATGGGAATGATGTACAGGTAAAGCATAACAAAACATGAACACTGAGCTATCTCCAGAAATCACTAGAACATGCTCAAAAAGACATGGCAAGATTGCTAATAACAGTTTCAGACTTTGCAGAAATAACATCAGGTTGCAATGTTTAGAGCTATCAAACAACATGTTACAGGACCTTATCATGGCAAACAAAGGCATGGCAAGAACCTACTAATTGCATAGAACAAAAGTCCTTGACTGACCATGAGCCAAAAAGGATCAGAACATATGATGGCACCCATGTAAACATGGCAAATGATATGACAGATTCAAACATGGCAGGAACAACGATAAGTAGGCATGTTGGTGAGCTTGTACCACTCACCACAGATCAATACATGGCATGCCATGGCAACAAACAGTACGAAGACATGTTTATGAAGCTAAGCATGGCAAGATCAAGTTCATAGGGTGCATGGATCACTAGCAAAACACATGGCAAATTTGAACTTAATGTTAACAGGCTAACAGCAACATTATTTAGCAATTTGCGAGCAAGATAACGACAATCTACAGAAGGCTATAAATGCAACCAGGGGCATTGATGGATATAGCATGATATGTATAACAAAACATCCTTAGTGAACATCTCCATATTATGCACGGAATGACTTGTAGCAGCAGGTTTACATAGCATCATGATATAGCAGATTCAGCCTAGCAAAACAGCAACACCAAGTACCCCACTTAACAAGCTTGATGCACTCACTACACAACTCAAAAAAATACATGGATGGCACCCCTGTAAATATGGCATGGCATAGTTCAAAACACATGTAGAGCTCATGCTCATAGGATGCTCACATCAAATGTAACAAAAATGACAAATCATCAAGTTATAACAGTTTCAGCAGATTAACATCATATAGCACTCTTGCAGTGATGATTCAGGCATCAAGATGAACACAAACGAGCATGGCCAATGGAACAAAATGAAGAGCACAACCTGATGAACATTTTGATATATAATGCGCATGAAACGGAGCTACAGATGCAGAGTTATGATGCGATGAACATGGCCACATAATGTTGCAGAAACAGGGACTTAGTGGGAAAATCACCTCCGAATCCCAGATCTAGGGTTTCGGGCGCGCGAACCGAAGATCGCCGGAGACGGGCCGGCGCGGAGGCCGGAGAGGACGGGAAAGGCGCCGACGGGTCGGGTCGGAGGCGGACGGCGTCGGGCGGCGCCGGGACGTCGGAGGGCGGCGCTGGGGCGAGGGGCGACGGCGGGGCGCGGGGCGCCGCCCGCGGCGGCGGCCGGCGGTGAGGCGCGAGGCGGCGGGGACGGGAGGCGGCGGCGAGCACCGGGGCGGCGCGGGGCCACGGCCGGCGGCGGCGGAGAGGCGGGGCGGCGCGCGGGGTCGGAAGCGGGGCCGAGCGGGCGAGCGGGCGGCGGCGGATGGGCCCGGGCGGGTCCGATCCGGGCCCCGGCGGGCCGCGGCGGGTGCGGGGATGAGAGAGGAGGTCTGCAGGCCACGTGGCGGCAGCGGATTCGCGGAGGGGGCGATGCGGACATGTCCGACGGCGGCGCGGGCGTGTCCGGCGGCGCGGGGAGGAAGAAATTAGGGTTTTGGACTGCGGGATTTTCGGGGGAGGTGTATATTTATAGGTAGAGGGAGCTAGGAGATTCCAAATGAGGTGCGGTTTTCGGCCACGCGATCGTGATCGAACGGCGGAGAGCATGGAGGGGAGTTTGCTGGGTTAGTGGGCTGATTTGGAGGGTTGCTGGGCTGCAAGAGAAAAGGGGGTTTCGGGCTACGCGGTTAACCGTTGGAGTATCAAACGACCTCCAAATGGCACAAAACTTGACAGGCGGTCTACTAGTGGTATACCAAGGCTGCTTGGCAAACCTCAGGCCATTCCGAGAAAGTTCAACACCCGCACACGAAAAGAGGCAAAAGGGGGATGCCAGATGACATAGGAGTGCCGGATTGCAAAACGGACAATGGGGAAAATGCTCGGATGCAAGAAACGAACACGTATGCAATGTAATGCACATGATGACATGATAAAATGCAACACGCAAGCAAATGACATGGCAAAGACGGCGAATAACTGGCAGACACCTGGCGCATCGTATCGGGGGCGGTACAACACTCCTCCACTAACAAGAGATCTCGTCCCGAGATCTTAGGACCGAGACGGAAGGAAAAAGGGATGAGGTGAAACAAGTACTCAAGAGAAGAAGCAAAGAATTGAGAGTACTCAAGAAGAAGAGAGGAACACGAGAATGACGAGAATCAAAAGTTCACGGAATCAGATAGACTATGAAACCACTCCGGTTAGAACGAGATAAGAAACGGATAAGACTGAAAGGATTTAGGCAGCACTCCGGCTGAAACATGGAGGAATAGAACACGAGCTTGAGATGACGAAATGATACTTGATGAAGACATGACACAAAACCTCCGGAAAGAATTTAAAGAGTTGAATGAAAAGAACAGAGAAGAATATGGAGAATTAATTGCACTTCGAGATGCGATAAGAAAAGATACTTGAACTCCACCAACCAGAATCTTGATGAACTCTTGAAGAATGAATTAAATCATGAAGAACCACCATGAAGAACTCCGGTACAAAAAGGATGATGAGATAGAATGAAGTATGAAAGAATAAGATGAGCCTAGCGAGGATTTAGATGGAGGTTCCAACGAAATGGCCGAGGAAATTTGAACTCCGGAAAAGAAAAGATGAAAACACTTGGACCTAGAATTTATTCCTCACGAACAAACTCCGAAGGAAGGGATTACTCACTTGGATGAAATAAGAATAAGATTTATTGTATTCTTATCCTTCATCAAATTAAATTGATGACAAGCAATGGATTTTGCATCTTACTTATTCTTGTTGAAAAAGAATTAAGGGGAATGTGGCAAAAAACTTGAGAAAGTCTTCATGAGCCACTGGTAGGATTGAAAGAACGAATGAATTTATATAATAATCAAAGAAAAGAATCTGAAGGAACCACCGTAAGAATTCGAAAAGGACTGATGAAAGAGAAAGAATCACCGGGAGAATTAGAAGAACCAATAAGCAAGAGGGGATTTAGATGCAAAAGAACAAAGAGATCATGAGCTGATTAAGGAGTACTTGAACGAAGCACCGGGATAATTGGATAACGGTAGCTGAAATGTGAGGACGAAGAGTTCTTCTGGAAAGATGGCCTCCGGTGAAAAGAAACGGGAAAACAACTTCTGACATACTCCGGATGGTTAAGAAAAGAATATATGATGAATGGAATAATTTGATAGGATAATAAGAAGCTAGAACCATGAATCTTCGGAAGAACGGGCAAGATTTAGAGGAAAACTCTTCTTCGGTCTTCAAATGACGACGAGAAACACCACCAAAATTACTGAGATACTCCGGGAGAATGAAAATCAGAGAGGTTGAGCCAACAAAGAAAGGAGTTTGAAAATGATCTTGGAGAAGGCATGTGACTGATGGAATCCATTCTTACGTCACACTTTGAAAAGAATTTGAGAATAACTCCGGGAGAATTAGAAGAGTCAGGTAAGATCCTGGGAAAAGACATGTGGGTTAGGGCCCACTGAAGAGAAAAACACGGTTGGAAAATGATTGTTGAACAAATAGATGATGCACCGGAACAAATGAAATATTTGAATGAGGTGAAAACCTTGAATTAATTCAAACAGAGACAAATCTCCTGAGATATCTTGCACACTCCGGAATGATTGAATGGCGAGAGGCAAACAAGCAAGGAGAACACTTGATCCAAGGAAAAGAATATGATCAACCCGAAAAATTTGAATTGAGTCCACCGGAAAAGTGATGAAGAATGTCGAACAAAATGAGAATTCACCGATTGAAACAATTGACGAAAGACTGAAGAGGCTCCATTT
The DNA here is from genome assembly GCF_018294505.1 of Triticum aestivum. Taxonomy (NCBI): domain Eukaryota; kingdom Viridiplantae; phylum Streptophyta; class Magnoliopsida; order Poales; family Poaceae; genus Triticum; species Triticum aestivum. The sequence goes on along the minus strand of NC_057813.1, from coordinate 187,094,580 downwards.
GAATTAATTTGATGCTCGAAACAGACTCAGGCTCTGGGAAGAAGAGGGTGGGAGGGCGGGAAAAACAAAGGCAACTTGGAAGGGGAAACCGACGAATATCTTGAAGAGAAAACACCGGTTGAAAGAAAGCAAAGGCTTCACACGAGTAGGATGGATACTCGATTGCGGGCTCCGACTCCGAGATGAAAAGGGTTGGGCGGGTGGGAAAAGAAAACAACTGAGGATTGAACTTGGCAACGATCAAGAGGCTCGAGTCGACTTGTCGAGAAATGCACCGGATGCAAAGAGCTGAGAACCAACGATCGGAAAACCAACTGCGTGATCCTAAAGAAAGTTTGAAAGGTAAGAGGAGTAATTCAAAACACCTACGTCAAGATTCCTCACCAGAGCGACGAAGGGGCTGAGGAGTAAAAAGAATTCCTACTCTCCGATATAACTTGACTCCGAAAACAGTTTTCTTCTAGACTCAACAACGGCCAAACTACACGATCAATCAAGGGGGCTCCTAAGGTCGGTCGAGGCTCTGATACCAACTTGTCATGCCCAATATGCGATACTATCCTAAAGAGACTCGAAGGTCCCACCAAGGATAGAACCGCATATTGAAACGGTTTTGCAAGGTGGATATCATTACATCAACATTACATAAATAGATGAGGATACATACAAAAGTCATACAATGCCACACGAATACAACATCACAAAACATAAGAGCACTATCCGACTATGGATGAAACACAAACAGAAACTCAAACGACATCCACCCTACTAGCCCAGGCTGCCGACCTGGAACCTATCCCCTGATCGAAGAAGAAGCAGAAGAAGAACCCCAAAACAAGCAAACATCGCTCCGCGTCATGATCATCACAGAACCTGTACCTGCAACTGTTGTTGTAGTAATCTGTGAGCCACGAGGACTCAGGAATCCCATTACCATGGGTATCAAGACTAGCAAAGCTTAATGGGAAAGGAAGGGGTAAAGTGGTGAGGTTGCAGCAGCGACTAAGCATATATGGTGGCTAACATACGCAAATAAGAGCGAGAAGAGAGCAAGTGGAACGGTCGTGAAGCTAGCAATGATCAAGAAGTGATCCTGAACTCCTACTTACGTCAAACATAACCCCAAACCCATGTTCGCTTCTCGGACTCCGCCGAGAAGAGACCATCACGGCTACACACACGGTTGATGCGTTTTAATTCGAATCAGGTGTCAAGTTATCTACAACCGGACATTAACAAATTCCAATCTGCCACATAACCGCGGGCACGGCTTTCGAAAGATAATACCCTGCAGGGGTGTCCCAACTTAGCCCATGATAAGCTCTCGCGATCAACGAAAGATAAACCTTTTCCTAGGAAGACCCGATCAGACTCAGAATCCCGGTTTACAAGACATTTCGACAATGGTAAAACAAGACCAGCAAGACCGCCCGATGCACCGACAATCCCGATAGGAGCTGCACATATCTCGTTCTCAGGGAAACACCGGATGAGCAATCCGTACAACTAAAACCAGACCTCAAGTTTCCCTGAGGGGGCGCTGCAAAGGGCTCTAGTTCGGACCAGCACTTAGAGAAGTACTGGCCCGAGGCGGGGGCTAAAATAAAGATGACCCTCGAGAGAGCGACTCCCAAGGGAAAAGTAGGTGGTGGTGAGGCAAATGGTAAAACCTAGGTTGGGCCTTGCTGGAGGAGTTTTATTCAAAGTGAACTGTCAAGGGGGTCCCATAAATCACCCAACCGCGTTAGGGACGCAAAATCTGGGAACATAATACCGATATGAGGGAAACTAGGGAGGCAAGAGTGGAACAAAACACCAGGCATAAGGCCGAGTCTTCCACCCTTTACCAAGTATATAGATGCATTAATTAAATAAGAGATATTGTGATATCCCAACACAATCCTGTCCACCATGGAGCAATCTTCAACTTCACCTACAACTAACAACGCTATAAGAGGGGTTGAGAAAAGCGGTAACATAGCCAAGCAACGGTTTGCTACGAAGGGTGAAAAGGTTAGAGGCTGACATGGCAATTTGGGAGGCTTGAAGAGCAAAAGATAGGTAGCGCAACAAAGCGATAGAACGAAGCAACTAGCATAGCAATGATAGTAGTGAGATCCAGGGTAGCGGTCATCTTGCCTGAAATCCCGCAAGGAAGAAGAACGAGTCCATGAAGACGACGAACGGATGAAGCCGAACCAAGCGTAGACGAACGAATCCTCACGATCGCAACGAAACAGGAACTATCGAGAAGAAGCACACAACATGGTAAACACACCACACATGAAAAAGGCATAAGGCTCAACCAAGCATGATGCATGACAAGGCTAAATGAAGCTACTCATGGCAAGAGATTATGCATACAAGAGCAACACATCAAGGCAAGTTTAAATGAGGCTGGGAACAACATATAACAAATCCGGTAAGTCCACATATGCAAATTTCGAAATTGGTCCAGATCTGAATAAACATTATGTTCAAGTTGTTAAACATCAAGTTAAGATGCACCAAGATGATCTACACGAGATTCTAGTCAAGTTACATATAAAGTTCATTAGATTTGGAGCTACGGCTTAGAAGATATGAGCAAAACAAAATAAACATGGCATTGATGCAAATGCATTCAAACATCAAGCAAACACAATCAAAACATGTATGCAACAAGGTAATATGAAACTACATGCAAAATCAAGCAAGTTTCATATAGAGCACACTCAAAACGGAGCAACGGTTCAACACATGCACTCTATACAAGTTTAAAGGACAAGGTGTCCAAAACAACAACTAGGCATCTTGCAAACATCAAAACGACATGCTACATTACCACAATATGAAAACAAAAGGCATGGGAATGATGTACAGGTAAAGCATGACAAAATATGAACACTGAGCTATCTCCAGAAATCACTAGAACATGCTCAAAAAGACATGGCAAGGTTGCAAATAATAACAGTTTCGGACTTTGCAGAAATAACATCAGGTTGCAGTGTTTAGAGCTATCAAACATGTTACAGGATATTATCATGGCAAACAAAGGCATGAAAAGAACCTACTAATTGCATAGAACAAAAGTCCTTTACTCACCATGAGCCAAAAAGGATCAGAAGATACGATGGCACCCATGTAAACATGGCAAATGATATGACAGATTCAAACATGGCAGGAACAACGCTAAGTAGGCATGTTGGTGAGCTTGTACCACTCACCACAGATCAAGAAATGGCATGCCAAGGAAACCAATAGTAAGAAGACATGTTTATGAAGCTAAGAAAGGCAAGAGAAAGTTCATAGGCTGCATGAATCACTAGTAAAACACATGGCAAATCTGAACTTAATGTTAACAGGCTGACATCAACATTATTTAGCAATTTGTGAGCAAGATAACAGCAAGCTACAGGAGGCTATAAATGTAACCAGGGGCATTGATGGATAGAGCATGACATGTGTAACAAAACATCCTTAGTGAACATCTCCAGATTATGCATAGAATGACTTGTAGCAGCAGGTTTACATAGCATCATGATATAGCAGATTCAGCATAGCAAAACAGCAACAACAAGCACCCCACTTAACAAGCTTGATGCACTCACTACACAACTCACAAAAATACGTGGATGGCACCCCTGTAAAGATGGCATGGCATAGTTCAAAACACATGTAGAGCTCATGCTCATAGGATGCTCACATCAAATGTAACAAAAATGACAATTCATCATGTTATAACAGTTTCAGCAGATTAACATCATATAGCACTCTTGCAACGATGCTTCAGGCATCAAGATGAAGTCAAACATGGATGGCACAATGGAAATGAATAGCGAAACCTGATGAACATTTCGATATATAATGCGCATGAAACAGAGCTATGGATGCAGAGTTATGATGCGATGACCATGGCCACATAATGTTGCAGAAACAGGGACTTAGTGGGAAAATCACCTCCGAATCCCAGATCTAGGGTTTTGGGCACGCGAACCGAAGATCGCCGGAGACGGGGCGGCATGGTGGCCGGAGAGGATGGGGAAGGCGCCGGTGGGTCAGGGCGGAGGCGGACGCCATCGGGCGGCGCCGGGACGTCGGAGGGCGGCGCTGGGGCGAGGGCGACGGCGGGACGCGGGGCGGCGCCCGCGGCGGCGGCTGGCGGTGAGGCGCGAGGCGGCGGGGACGGGAGGCGGCGAGTGCCGGGGCGGCGCGGGGCCGCGGCCGGCGGCGGCGGAGAGGCGGGGCGGCGCGCGGGGTCGGACGCGGGGCCGAGCGGGCGAGCAGGCGGCGGCGGATGGGCCTAGGCGGGTCCGATCCGGGCCCCGGCGGGCCGTGACGGGTGCGGGGAGGAGAGAGGAGGCCAGCAAGCCACGTGGCGGCGGCGGATTCGCGGAGGGGGCGATGCGGACATGTCCGGCGATGGCGCGGACGTGTCCGGCGGCGCGGGGAGGAAGAAATTAGGGTTTTGGACTGCGGGATTTTCGGGGGAGGTGTATATTTATAGGTAGAGGGAGCTAGGAGACTCCAAATGAGGTGCGGTTTTCGGCCACGCGATCGTGATCGAATGGTGGAGAGCATGGAGGGGAGTTTTCTAGGTTAGTGGGCTGATTTGGAGGGTTGCTGGGCTGCAAGAGGAAAGGGGGTTTCGGGCTAAGCGGTTAACCGTTGGAGTATCAAACGACCTCTAAATGGCACGAAACTTGACAGGCGGTCTACTGGTGGTATACCAAGGCCGCTTGGCAAACCTCAGGCCATTCCGAGAAAGTTTAACACCCGCACACGAAAAGAGGCAAAAGGGGGACGCCGAATGACATAGGAGTGCCGGATTGCAAAACGGACAACGGGGAAAATGCTCGGATGCAAGAAACGAACACGAATGCAATGCAATGCACATGATGACATGATAAAATGCAACACACAAGCAAATGACATGGCAAAGACGGCGAATAACTGGCAGAAACCTGGTGCATCGAATCCGGGGTGTTACACTTGGCCGAACTATGTCTGGCCCGAGTCGGACACGGACGGCGAAGAAAATCGCCTCCCACCCACCACCCACTTCATAGCCATTGTCGATGACCTAACAAACATGCTTGGTTTCGACTCCGACGACATCGACGGTATGGACGTCGATGCAGGGGACGATCTGGAACCACCGCCCATGGGGCGTTGGACCGCCACTTCATCATATGACATCTACATGGTGGACACGCCTAAGGAGGACAATGGTGACAAAAAGGACACAACGGAGGATAAAACCCCCGGACAAAAGCAAAAATGACAGTGCAGGCGCCGCTCTAAGTCTAGTCACAGTAAAAATAGCGATAACAACGCAAGGAAAAATTACACTCCGGTTGACTCCAAAGGCAACAATATGAACCCAGCGATGGAGCAAGAAGAGCCAGGCCATGCCGAACAGACCCCCGATCACAGCGATCCCGAGGGCCGAACTCATCAAACGGCGTCCGGAGAGGAGGACAGTCCGGTTGACGATGCATTCATCATCTAGGAAAAATGTTTGGAGCAAGATAACCTCCGCAGAAGGCTTATGGCCATGGCGAGGAGCCTAAAGAAGCAGAAGCAAAGGCTTAAAGCCGCGCAAGATACGCTCAACCGAAGATGGAATAAGGTGCTAGACACTGAAGGAAAATGTGGCGACGATCACCACACAAAGAGCTACCCAAAACACAAGCTGCTGCCCGAATTCGACGATGAGGCTGCAGAGCCCAATCCGCCAAAAACAATATGGCCATTCGGCCGGACCAACCACTTCATGGCTGTGATAGAGCAGCCACAGATGCCGCACACGACTTACGTGAGCTCCTGGACAAAAAGGCCAGTGCGGCCAGGTCCATCTACGGATCTAGAGGAAATGCTCCGACGCAGGATTATGGTCACCAAAATGATCACACTGATCGAATACCAGTTCGGAATCAACACCGGACACAACAACAGCAGACAGTATGCCGCGACATGTCCAGATACAGAGGGGCTGCGTACCCTCTGTGCTTCACCGATGAGGTGCTGGATCACGAATTTCCACAGGGATTCAAACCCATGAACATAGAGGCATATGAAGGAACGACAGACCCTGGGGTCTGGACTGTAGATTTTATCCTCCACATCCACATGGCTCGTGGGGATGACCTCCATGCCTTCAAATACCTTCCCCTCAAGTTGAAAGGGCCAGCTCGGCACTGGTTGAAAAGCCTGCCCAAAAATTCAATTGGAAGCTGGGAGGAACTTGAGGACGCTTTCAGGGCCAATTTTCAAGGGACCTATGTACGACCTCCGGACGCAGACGATTTAAGTCACATAATACAATAGCCCGAAGAGTCAGCCCGGAAGCTTTGGAACAGATTTCTCACTAAGAAGAATCAAATTGTCGACTGTCCGGATGCCGAAGCCCTAGCGGCCTTTAAGCATAGTATCCGGGACGAGTGGCTGGCCAGACACCTCGGCCAAGAAAAGCCAAGGACGATGGCGGCCTTAACAAGCCTTATGACCCGCTTTTGTGCGGGTGAAGACAGCTGGTTGGCCCGTAGAGGCACCAGTGACCCAGGCACATCCGAAATACGAGATGGCAACAGGAAGCCGTGACACAATAAGAACAAGTGTTGGAACAATGAAGAAAGTCCGGACAACACGGCGGTCAACGCCAGATTTAGGGGCTCTCGGCTCGGTCAAGGAAAGAAGCCATTTAAGGGCAGCAAAGAGGGACCGTCTGGCCTAAACAAATTCCTGGACAGATTGTGCCAAATCCATGGCACCCCCGAAAAACCTGCAAATCATACTCACAGAGAATGTTGGGTCTTCAAGCAGGCCGGCAAGTTAAACGCCGAACACAAGGGAAGGGAAATGCCAAGTGAAGTCGAGGGTGAACCTCGCCAGCCGAACACTGGGGGACAGAAAAAATTCCCACCGGAAGTCAAAACAGTAAACATGGTCCACGCAACTCACATAGAGTCCGTTGCCCCCAAATTCAACCCCTGGTCAGCCTGCCCGATCACTTTTGATCACAGTGACCACCCGGCCAGTATCCGACATGGAGGATCGGCTGCCTTGGTGCTCGACCCAATAATTGACGGATACCATCTCACTCAAGTCCTAATGGACGGCGGCAGTAGTCTTAATCTGATATATTAGGACACCATCCACAAGATGGGGATAGACCCATCCAGAATCAGCCGAAGTAACACCACCTTTAAAGGAGCGATACCAGGCATTGAGGCCTGCTGCTGGGGCTCCCTCGTATTAGAGGTGACATTCGGTTCTCCCAACAACTTCAGAAGAGAGGAACTACTCTTCGACATCACGCCCTTCAGCAACGGTTATCATGCATTGCTTGGATGAACGGCCTTCGCTTGCTTTAATGCAGTACCCAAATACGCCTGCCTCAAACTTAAGATGCCCGGTCCATGTGGCGTCATAACTGTTAGCGGAAACACAGCGCAGTATACATCGGCTCTTGTAGACGAACACTAAGCGGCCTCTCCCATCAGAACACATGATCAGTCATTAAGACCACGGACACGGCTAGACGGGTCCAGTGCACCACCATCAACAACAACCCGGATAAACCCGAGCTGGGTGCCATACATATATCATATTTCTAAAGCCCACAATTCGGCTTTCCTTATTAATAGGCCAATATCTCATATTTCTAACATCCATTGAGAATAACCAAGTTCTCGCACGCTTACTCTTTTACATGAGTTTTCGTTTTTACATACACTATTCGTGCGACACCCTTCTAGGATACGGCACAACGGAGACAAAGACATAGACGTGCAGCAGGGCCCCGCTCAAAGGTTTCTCTTTAGATTAAGTCCCTGTGTAAACCTTCTTTACTGTCTTTTGTTGCTTGACATCCCGTGGGTATTCAACACACCCACAATGGATACTGGCGTTATAGGCATTTCTCCACGACAGATCAATGCACGTACCTGGAAATACAGTTCATAATCAAGGGCGTTGCTCAGCACAGTATATGTTATAAAGTCCGAACACCTTCGGGAGTGTTCGGCGTCGTGAGGTTGGCCTTATATGCATCAGCTCCGAATCATGTCTTTGGTCAAATGTTGGGTTTGCCCGGCTCCTGGGTTTGCTGCCTTACATTTTGTTATATTGTCTAAGGCGACCAAAGGAGAACTACTGCGATTGTGTCCTGGTTATTCCGGATGAGCACCTCAGTAGAGAAAGCCGAAAACTTACTGTCATGATACAGCGAGAGACTGGTCAACGACTCAAAGACTCACCAAAATCTATAGGATTCCTCTGCATTAACGAAGGACTGTTTCCCGGTCACGTACATACGCGCCCCTATCCGAATGCACGCGGAAGTACTAGGGGCAACATAGTAGCCCCACCGTGAAACTCCTATGGCTAAGTGAAAGTGTTACAGCTATATAGTCTGGTTGCCTGGTTCGACGTGCGATCACCTCTTTAATGGACCAAGACGTTGGATCAAGTGTGATTACGCATATTTTTTCGAACACCCCCGCATTATATGCGTGGGAGCTAAAGCCAACGACTGCTAACTTTCAAGTTATATGCATACATAAACGGCTGCGCAGGAGGCATTGTAACACTTTCAGGCAAAAGTATAAACACATCCTCTATATTTAACACACAATTGTTTACAATTAATCGACTTGTCACTCGAACATGACATTCTTCGAGCACTGAGCCTCTATTATAGAGGCACCTTCTATGACCTGCTCAAAATAGTGCTCGGCTAGGCCCTGGCTTCCTGCCGGACTTTGGGTTGCAATGTTGGTGACTTCCATATCTGCCCAATAGGACTTAACACAGGCAAGATCCATCCGCGCACCATCTATGCACGTAGAGCTTTTCACGGCATCGATTCATGATCCGGCGCTAAATAATTATTGCACTAAACCAAAGTAACTCTCCGGCCTCGGTCCCTTCGGCCATAGACGGTCTATTACAGACCTCATTGCAACACCGAACAACCTATGGAGCTCGGCTATAGCGGCCATCCTCTCACTCAATGGCAATGAGCGCGTTGGAGCGCTAAATTGCGACCAGAACAACCTTTATATTTCATTATCTTTGTGATCCTTGAATAACTTGGTCGCATCAGCAGTACTTTTTGCCAAGTCCGCATACTCATCTACAGCACTCCAAATCCGATCCAAAGGAGCATACTTTGGATCTAAGAACTTCATCCGCAACAAGTAGGGGCTTCCAGCCGCGATTTCTCCGGCTTGTCGAAGTTCCTCCCGCGCGTCTCTAATTTCAGAGCGCGTCTCCTTAGCCGCATCCAGGGCCTTCTTCAGGTCAGCCGCCTTGGCATGATTCTCCTTCTCGAGAAGCTCATACCGGCCGGCGGCGTCCCTCAGCTCCACAACCATCTCGGCTATCTTTTCTTCACTTCGGCCATGAGCAGCCTGTTCGGCTCTCAAGTCTTCGGCTGCCTTTAGGGCAGCTGCATTGCTAACTCGGGCTTGTTCCTTGGCTAGGGCAAGTTCCGCCCTCAGGGCGTCAATGGCAGCAGCTCCACCTGCAGCCACATCATACCATATTAATATTACAAACCTCTTAATATTTCCTAAACAAATGAGGAAAAAACGAGCGCATACTCTATGACTCGTCAAGCCACTTGTTTACAAGCTTGATGTCGGCATCCACCACATCAATCTGTCACCTCAGTTCGGCGAATTCAGAGGTCCGGTCTACCGCCGGACCCTTAGCAACCTGCGCATGAATGCAGTATGATCATTACCTAAGAGTGTGAGCCTCCATTTGCCGCCTAGGGCTAGCAACCGGAGTCTCAAAGGCTACTATCTATACGGAGCACACCTAGCGCGTGCGGTACAACCAAAAATTGCGAATTTCATCATGTACCTTGAAGCCTTTGAGCAGGCTTCCAAAAGCTTCATTTAACCCGCTCGTGGCGGAAGAAATCTTCTCCAACACCGTACCCATTAGCGTACAGTGCTCCTCCGAGAGAACAGCTTGCTCCAGGAGGCCCGTTAGTATGTTCGGCCGGGCACCGGACTATCCTGGACCCTTCTCATTCCCCTCCATGGGAGCCGAACGCGCGGGGCTCGGGGTGGCCGAAGTGTTAACTTCCGGCCTCACCGGATCTGGACTCCTCTGTGCCGACACCTCCGGGTCGCCTGCCCCATGGGGCGGAGAGGCAGGTGGGGTTTCACTCTCCATCATCTTCGGAAGAAGATCCCCCAAAGACGAACCCTGTTGAGACGAGCTACTAGCCGGACTGCAAAAATATATATATAGATCCTGGTTATTGTTCTCAGAGGAAAAGGCAATATCTTCTTGTTTATTAACTTACGGCTCGGTGGAGGGCTGGCCCGTTCGCGGGCATGATGCGGTGTGGACGCCCTTTGGGGTAGGGCCCCCTGGTGAAGCTCTCTTCCCTTGCTTAGGCACCTCCGTCTCCAAGTCTTCGGAGGTAGCCCTTTTCTTCCCGCGGGGGGAGGAAACCTTGGAAAAACCTCCCCGATTATTCTCCTTCATGGAGACAGTAATTCCCTCGGTTTGGATGTGCAATGTGTGGAGTTTGGTTTCTCTATTCTTCTCTTCCCCTTTCCCCGAGGGCACTTGGCTTAATGTGCGTCTAAGCATCCTCGCTATTGTCGGACTAGATGAGCCTTCGGGAAGTGGGGCCGGACACCTGATCCTCTCCGCCTTGCTGAGCCAATCCTGGCCGTGGATAGGTTTTCAGAATAATGTTGTATCAAACATAAGCAAAGTGTTCGGTTACAGAGTTACTTACTTGGGTATCTGGGCGGTTGCAGCTCAGGCCCGCATCCTCGATGGTGTCCGGACACATTACTTGTGGTCCGAGGAATAACTTACGCATCCTGTCGGTGTCAAAACCGGCGGAACTCGGGTAGGGGTCCCGAACAGTGTGTCTAGGCGGATGGTAATAGGAGACAAGGGACACGATGTTTTTACCCAGGTTTGGGCCCTCTTGATGGAGGTAAAACCCTACATCCTGCTTGATTAATATTGATGATGTGTGTTACAAGAGTAGATCTACCACGAGATCAAGGAGGCTAAACCCTAGAAGCTAGCCTATGGTATGATTGTTGTTCGTCCTATGGACTAAAGCCATCCGGTTTATATAGACACCGGAGAGGGCTAGGGTTACACAGAGTCGGTTACAATGGTAGGAGATCTACATATCCGTATCGCCAAGCTTGCCTTCCACGCAAAGGAAAGTCCCATCCGGACACGGGACGAAGTCTTCAATCTTGTATCTTCATAGTCTTGGAGTCCGGCTGATCATGATAGTTCGGCTGTCCGGACACCCCCTAGTCCGGGACTCCCTCAGTAGCCCCCGAACCAGGCTTCAAAGACGACGAGTTCGACGCGTATGTTGTCTTCGGTGTTTGCAAGGCGGGTTCTCCTTCATGTTCCATGTGTTTGCCGGATAGTGTCCGGTTGCTTCATAAATGTTGCGCTCCTTGGCTTCCACGTCCAATAATGGCCTTCTTCCACGTGTTGTACGAATGCGAAAATCCAGGGTATTCTTACGTTTTACCCCCTAGCTGTGCAAATAAGCCGCCTATAAGAGAGGCGACGATCCAGATCCAAATCACACCATCCTCCTTCCACAAGTACTCATCGTGGCGCATCTGACAAAAAATCCATTCCAACATGGATAGTCGACGCGGCTCCTCTTCTCGCGCTCCCAGTCCTCAGCCAGGAGATTGGAGGAGATGCTCAGTCCCACATAGCGAGTTAGTGATGCTCCAAGCAGAGGGATATCTTCCCCCAGCCTTTATGGTTCCAGTTCGAGCCGGACTGGCCACCTACAAGGGTGGGAAGCAGGCGGAGAGCATCCCCAATCCCTCCAAAGGAGAGCGGGTATGCTTCGTCCCCTACTTAATAAGGGGACTCGGATTTCCCATACATCCATTTCTCCGGGGGCTCCTGGAGTTCTATGGACTCCAACTTCACCACCTCACGCCTGCCTCCATTTTGCACATCGCGGGCTTCGTAGCCCTTTGTGAGCTGTTCTTGGGCATCGAGCCCCATTTTGCGCTGTGGAAGAGGCTGTTTTGCCTCGTACCCCGCTCTCACAAGGGGTCGATATATCAAGTGTGCGGAGCCAAAATATGGCGCATCGCCGGGACCAGATATCTATCCGGAACCCCGAAGAAGGCGTCCGAAGACTGGCCTTTAGAGTGGTTCTATATGGAAGACGCCCCGCTGCCGGATCCAGTTCGGATCGGCCTCCCGGAGTTTAGCAACGCTCCTCTGAAGAAACACCTGAGTTGGCGCCCACGGAGCCCTCAACGGGAGGATGACAGGAGCGTCCACTATCTGATGGGCCGGATACGCTTACTAGCCCATTCCGGATTAACCATGATCGGAGTCATGGCCACATGCATTATGCGAGGGGTGCAGCCGCTCCAATATAGGGGCCACCCCATGTGGGATTTCAGCGGGGAGAATGACGCCACCCGTCATGGCCGCACGGGGCCGGGATCGTCCGCCGATCTGGTGAAGATCCTGTCTGGCTTGTACAAGGGGGAGGAGGAGGACTTCCTCCGCACGAATCCATTGAATGGATTCTCCATGAATAACCCTCGGAGCTGGGTAAGCGGACGTTTATATATCTGATCCGTGCTTTCAAAGATAAGTGTCTTACTTTATGATTTCGACGCAGGAACTGCGTCGGGATGTGGAGGGCATAAAAAGCCCAACTCCACAACCCGAGGATCCGGGAAGATCCCTTGATCTGGCCTCCGAAGAGGATCCGGACATAAAGGTGGAATTGATCGACGGGGTGTTCCACCAGCTCAGCATAGACAATGCTTCAGTCGCCATTATGGCTGACTACCCCGGTTTATGTCCGGCTTCCCAGGTAAGTACGACCAAAGTCCTAACACCATTACTTTTTAAATGCTTATTTCTGACCAGCGTGTACCAATGGTGCTTCACAGGAGGTGCCTTTACGGCGGGAAGCCGAGCCCGCGGCGACTGACCAAACGAGGTCAGTGCGGCCTAGCAGGCGGAAGAGGAGTGCGACGCGAATCAAAACATCGCCGCAAAGGTATAGTGCACCATTGTCTTTTAAGGGAAAGACTCCTGGGAAGCATATTAATGCTCATGATTCTTCCAGGAGAAAGAGCGCTCGCCGGACTGAATCCGGAGAGGGTGCCGACCAAGCCTTCGCCAGCCAGGCTCCAATGCCTGGTCCGGAGGGGGAGGCGAGCACTAGGCACGAGCCGAATGCTCCTCCAACGGAGGATGCCGACAGGTTGTCCGCCACCAGGTCTAAGGTGGAGAGCGCCATGAATCACAGGCGCCGTCGGACAGTCCTTCGTGACGTGTGTTTCTCCCCAGAGGGGTTGAGTGCCTTTAATGCGGGAGACGCGCACCTTCGTGCTGCTCAAGATGGTTTAGCCAGAGCCACGGAGCAGTATGTAAAGGACATACGGGTAAGGAATTTTAATAGTTATATATGCCAGTAGCCCCCGAGACTTAAAATAGTTAAACTAACTGATTTAAGGATCATTTGTTATGTAGGATCTTACAGAGAAGAATACCCACCTATCCCAGGAGCTCCAAGAATGCAAGGCCCAACTTGAGGCCGCACTAGCCGCTGCCGGGGGAGCCACGGAGACCCCCTCTGGTAATTTATATTTCGAAAAGAGAATTAATTTGCGGCGTGTTTGTATAGGTTGACAATAATATTGCAAAGGGTGTCGGACTAGATCCGGACAAGCAAGAACTGCTGCGCCAGGTGAAGGCCGGCGAGAGGGTGCTTATGAGGGTGCAGTAGGAGAGGAATAAACTCCAAGATGCCAACACCCAGCTGGGCGAAGAACTAAAAGATGTTCGGGTCCAGTTGTCTAACTCCGTAAAGGAGAATCGGCGGCTTCGTCGCGACATTTATAGTAAGTGCTTGAGCAAACTCATTTGAAAAGAAGAGTTCAGCGAGGAAGTCGATTGACAGAAATGTGTCTGTAGGTGTGCTCACGGGTCGTCCAGCAGAGGAGATGCCTGGTTCCATGGGAGACCCTCTTCCCGAGCTGGTGTAACTGCACGAACGTGTTCGGCAGGCGATGAGTGGCGTCGTTCAGGCCTTATGGCCTTCCGTCTCCCTACCCGAGGGTCTTGGAGGGCTTGCTGAGAAGCTTCAGGGAGTACGGCGGCGTCTCCGTCTGTGGAAGATATCGGCTTGCCTTCAAGGCGCCCGGGAGGCCTGGGCCATGGTGAAGACGCGGTACCCGAAGGCTGACCCAAACCACATGGCCGAGGTTGGACCTGTGGGGCCCGATGGGAAGGAGATCCCTATGAGCCTGATGTACGGCCAAGTAGAGTTGGCTGCGAAATATTCCCAACAGGACTATAAATTAGATAGCCTGTTAGATGGGATTGAAGAGGAATACAATCAGTCAGTTTGACGATGTAATTTTAAAATGACATGTAAAATGCCTTCTAGCCGGATTGTAGATCATTTGTCTTTGCGGACCTTTTCGCTTCAACCTCGGGACCCAATAGTCCGGAGTGTGTCCGAATACCCTTTCGGTTATAAAAGAACCGGGGCATGCATGGAGACAATGCGTAGGGGTCATAATTGCTTTATCAGACAAGTGCCCAACTAGCTATGTTATATTACATGGTTAGTAAGAAACATCTTCCAGGGAGAATAGTTCCGTTAAGGGTTCCTTTCCCTGGGAGGCATGCCCTAAAGTGCATGTCCGGACTGCGAAAATAGCAGAAAAAGCATCTGGGGGCAGATAAATAAGTAAGTAATAAATCATCTTTCAGGTCAGCGACCGAATATTCCCTTAAGAACGCTAGCCTTCGGCTTCACCCAGTCTGAGGTACACATCCGGCTGACCCGGCAGTAACAATCGTAGAGGTGCTCCCTTTACCTCCTAGCCGAACAATCGAGAACGTAGGGGTAAGCACAGGAGCCAGGCAACCCGTCTTGGCCAAAACTTAAGTCATATCGATGCATACAATGGTGATCAAAAGGTACATGCGGAAGTGTGACACATGTGTTGGGCATGAAGCCCACATAAATAAGCTTCTGTTAAAGAAGCCCCCAGGTATAACGAGTGCGAGTAGCACATCGAGTGAGTGTGAACAAAGCGCAGATCAGCCCTCAAGAGGTTTGTACTAAAAAGGGCGAGGAGAAAGGAGGGAAAAGCAAGACAGCGAAAAAATATGAAAGGTGGACGGAGGAAGGAGATGAACCCTGAGTCCGGCGCTAGGCGTAAAATCTTCGGAGACGGGCTGCGTTCCATGGGTTTGTCTCGAGTCGGTTGTCAGATGCGTTGCGTAGACAGTATGCACCGCCGGTAAGGACTTGGTCGATGATGAAGGGACCTTCCCATTTGGGCTTGAGTTTGTCCTTTTTCTTTCTCGGCAGGCGTAGAACTAGCTCGCCAACATTGTAAGTTTTGGCCTGTACTTCTCTGCTTTGATATCTTCGAGCCTGCTGTTGATAAAATGCGGAACGGGATTTTGCCACGTCGAGCTCCTCCTCTAAAGCGTCCAAACTGTCCTGCCAATCTAACTCGGCTTCTCTGTCCTCGTACATGCGCACGCGAGGTGAGTCATGAATTATATCGCAGGGCAAAACTGCCTCAGCGCCGTATACCATAAAAAATGGTGTGAATCCGGTTGTGCGGTTTGGCATGGTCCGCAGCCCCCAGAGTACAGAGTCGAGCTCCTCTACCCAGTGCGTGTTAGATTCCGTGAGGGATCGCACTAATCTGGGTTTGATGCCGCTCATGATTAGACAATTTGCTCGTTCCACTTGACCGTTAGTTTGAGGGTGGTAGACTGAAGCGTAGTCGAGCTTGATGCCCATGTTTTTGCACCAGAGTTTAACCTCGTCGGCCATGAAATTCGTGCCATTATCAGTGATGATGCTATGGGGGACGCCAAAACGGTGTACTACCCCGGATATGAAGTCTATCATAGGTCCGGATTTTGCCGTTTTAACCGGCTTGGCCTCTATCCATTTGGTGAATTTGTCCACCATGACCAATAAGTATTTGTGCTTGTGGGTTCCCCCTTTAAGGGGGTCCAACCATGTCAAGCCCCCAGACCGCGAACGGCCAGGTGATGGGTATAGTTTTGAGGGCGGTGGGTGGCATGTGGCTCTGATTAGCAAAGAGCTGGCAACCGACGCATCATTGGACTAAGTCCTGAGCATCTGCCTGGGCTGTCGGCCAATAAAATCCTGTACGGAATGCCTTGCCTACAAGGGCCCGGGCTGCAGCATGGTGCCCGCCGAGTCCAGCGTGAATTTCAGCCAGGAGATTTCGCCCTTCCTCTTCGGAGATACACCTTTGAAGGACTCCGGTTGTGCTTTTCTTATAAAGTGCTCCCTCATGGATCTTGTAGGCTTTAGATCGCCGAACTATGCAGCGGGCCTCATTTTGGTCTTCGGGAAGTTTCTGGCTAATTAAGTAGGCTAGGAATGGTTCCGTCCACGGGGCAATTACTGCCATTATTTCGTGGGCTGAAGGTGTTATTTCATTGGCTAAGCCACCGATTGTGTCAGAATGGTCTGAGTTAGGTGATGCAGCTGGTTCCAGATTGTTATTTCCGAACTCCTCTTCCCATAATACGGATGGCTTAAAGAGCCGTTCCAGGAAGATGTTTGGAGGGATGGCGTCGCATTTTGCGCCGATGCGTGCCAACACGTCTGCTACCTGGTTATTATCCCGGGCTACATGGTGGAATTCGAGTCCCTCGAACCGAGCTGACATTTTTAGGACGGCGTTGCAGTAGGCTGCCATTTTCGGATCTTTGGCGTCAAAGTCTCCATTTACCTGGGATATTGCGAGGTTTGAATCCCCGCGCACCTCTAGGCATTGAATGCCCATGGAGATTGCCATCCGGAGGCCATGTAGAAGGGCCTCGTATTCGGCTGCGTTGTTGGAGTCCATGTACGTTACTTGAAGTACGTATTGGACTGTGTCTCCGGTTGGGGACATCAAGATGATGCCAGCCCCCAAGCCAGCCAACATTTTGGAGCCGTTGAAATGCATGATCCAATTGGAGTACGCGCCGTACTCTTTAGGGAGTTCGGCTTCGGTCCATTCGGCGACGAAGTCAGCCAGAACTTGCGACTTTATAGCTCGCCGTGGTTTGTAGGTTATGTCAAATGGTAAGAGCTCAATGGCCCATTTTGCAATCCTGCCTGTTGCGTCACGATTGTTTATAATATCGTTCAGAGGTACTTCGGAGGCCACCGTTATGGAACACTCTTGAAAGTAGTGTCGCAGCTTCCGGGATGCCATGAACACCGCATACGCAATCTTTTGATAATGTGGGTACCGGGACTTGCATGGAGTTAAGACAGTGGATACGTAGCACACTGGTTTTTGAAGAGGGAATCTGTGCCCTTCTGTTTCTCGTTCGACGACGAGTACCGCGCTGACAACTTGATGTGTTGCTGCGATATATAATAACATAGGCTCGCCCAGGTTGGGCGCAGCCAGGACCGGATTTGTTGCTAGTATGGCCTTAATTTCTTCAAGTCCGGCCGTGGCAGCATCCGTCCATTTGAAGTGTTCGGTGCGCTAGAGGAGGCGATAGAGGGGCAGTGCCTTTTCGCCCAAACGGGAGATGAAGCGGCTTAGAGCCGCTACGCATCCAGTTAGTTTTTGTATTTGCTTGAGGTCTTTTGGGATATCCAATTGTGACAGAGCTCGGATGTTGGCTGGGTTTGCTTCAATTCCTCTACCGGATACAATGAAGCCCAAGAGCTTTCCGGCTGGTACGCCGAAGACACATTTTTCCGGGTTGAGCTTAATGTCATACGCTCGGAGGTTGTTGAATGTCACCCTCAAGTCGTCTACTAGAGTTTTGACGTGTTTGGTCTTGACGACCACATCGTCTACGTATGCCTCTACTGTTTTGCCTATCTGGGTAGCCAGACATGTCTGAATCATGCGCTGATATGTTGCGCCGGCGTTTTTGAGTCCGAAGGGCATTGTGTTGAAGCAGAATGGCCCATATGGAGTAATGAATGCCATTGCGGCCTGGTCTTTTTCCGCCATCTTGATTTGATGGTATCCGGAGTATGCCTTGAGGAAGCACAATGAATCGTGTCCTGCGGTAGCATCGATGATTTGGTCGATGTGAGGGAGAGGGAAAGGGTCCTTTGGACAGGCCTTGTTAAGGTCTTTGAAATCGACGCAAAGGCGCCAGGATTTGTCCTTTTTTGATACCATTACTAGGTTGGCTAGCCAGTCCGGATGTTTTATATCTCTGATGAATCCGGCTTCTAAGAGTTTGGCTAGCTCCTCTCCCATTGCATGTCTTTTGGGTTCGGAAAATCGCCGAAGAGCCTGTTTGACTGGCTTGAATCCTTTTCGGATATTTAGGCTATGCTTTGCCAGCCTGCGTGGGATTCCTGGCATGTCTGAAGGGTTCCAGGCAAAAATGTCCCAATTTTCCCGAAGGAATTCTCGTAGTCCGGCTTCTACATCAGGATTTAATTGTGTCCCAATGGAGGCCGTCTTTGTGGGGTCCGTTGGGTGGACCTAGAATTTGACTATTTCGTTTGCTGGTTTGAAGGAGGTGGACTTAGACCTCTTATCGAGTATCACGTCGTCCCTATCCACCATGGAGCGCAGCGCAGTGAGTTCCTCTGCCGCTAGGGCTTCGGATAATGCCTCTAGGGCCAGTGTGGCTGTCTTATTCTCAGCGCGGAGTGCTATATCTGGATCACTGACAAGAGTGATTATTCTGTTGGGCCCGGGCATTTTGAGCTTCATGTACCCGTAATGAGGTATAGCTTGGAAGATTGTGAATGCCTCTCACCCTAACAAGGCGTGATATCCGCTTGCCTCGTCTCCAGAGGGAGGCATGTAGTCCTCGACCTCTTCTTCTGCCGGCCTCTCATGAGGGCTGGCATCTCCGTCCTCCTGTGCTGAATCTTGCTGGAGGGGGTTGTCATCGGCACTGTCTGGGGTGTTATTATCTCCGGTGCCGGAATCTCCATTCTTGCTATGGCGAGATTTAGAGCGGCGCCGCTGACGCCTGCGCTTGGGCTGTTTCTTGGAGGGGTCATCCTCAGTTGTTCCCTCGCCATTCCCATCCTTTGGGATATCCACCATGTATATGTCGTATGATGAGGTGGCTTTCCAGTGCCCAGTAGGCGCTAGTTCTTGATCGTCTCCGGCATCGTCGTCCATACCATCGATGTCTTCGGAGTCGAAGTGTAGCATGTCGGTTAGATCGTCGACAGTGGCTACTAAGTGGGTGGTGGGTGGGCTTTGAATTTCTACAACAGATAAACTAGGTGCTATTAATCCTAGCAATTTTCGCTCGTTTGGGTTCATTTTTCCCAAGGAATTATTACTCTGCTTTGTTCCATCATCTATACACAGGTCTATCAATTGGTGGCCGCATTAGAGATGATTGCGTGGTGGTTCAGTCAGTTTCTGTGCATAGTTCAGCGAACGCCGTATCCGGAACTCAGACTGACCTGTGAATTCGGGCTTTGTCACGCCTTCACTACGTCACGCCGACGCCCTGCATCAACATTGACCTCGACGCTCAGGCAACATCCCTTTCATTATTTCCTTCACTTGTGTTAAATAAGTAGAAGAATTATATATATATACATTATTATCTTTATTTGTCATTTCTTTTGGTTTGCACTATTTTATCTGTGCAGCCAATCGACTCAGACTGACCCGTGTTGTCGCCTTGGCGCGCCGGCCTGCTCCATTACCGCGGCTGGACTGGGGGCTTCATCTTCTCGGAGTGCGGGACTCTTTGCTCGGCCACCTTGGGACCAGCCTGGGGGCTGGAACCCTGTCCCACATCAAGCTTGGACCACGTCATCAATGCCGAACATATCAACCAGCTAAGTTGCTTTCATGCTCAAAAACTTTCAGTCTTAAATTTTGTTTGGTTTGAACAAGCATTATACCTTTTTGGCAAAAACTTGCTTGTGAAATACTTCCCTGTCCAAACTTTGTTTGTGACACACAAATTCAAATACCCCGTTTACTTGGGGCTTCCTTTATGAAGCTTTTCCTCTTGCATATGATTATACTTATACGGCTTCGTTCCTTGTTCGTGTATTACGCCACAATATGCACCATATTGACCTAAGTGATTTGCAAGATGGGTTGCCTGGCTCCTGTGCTTACCCCTACGTTCCCAATTGTCGGCTAGGGACTAAAGGGAGCACCTCTGCGATTGTCGCGACCGGTTCTGCCGAGCTCTGACCTCAGACTGGGTGAAGCTGAAAGCTAGCGCTCTTATTGTTTTCAATCATGGTCGGCACACAACGGAACTCAGGAGTACAAAAAATCTAATGCACAAGTCTCATAATGATAATGAGCACCGAAGAAAGGCATCGGTGGGGGTACTATTTTCTTCGAAGATGCTTCTTACACTTTGTTAGTAATATAGCATAAGTTCCCTGAGCGCGCTTTATCTGTTACAACCTTATGGCCTGATTGCCTGGTTATCGGAAACACCATCGATACTCTCGACAGGTGGAGTACATAAAACTTTTTGGTCCTCGACCGAAGAGGGAGAAGCCGACGGTCGGTTAAGACGCGTATAAAGTTCGGGTGAACACAGACATGATACAAGTACTTCGGTACATACAATCATTTTACATAAAATTCTTTTACCCAAGTCACTCGGGGGCTCTTAAATTTATGTGAGTTGTTTTATAATAAGTGTTCTTCCTAGTCGTTGCAAAGTTTTTTTTCTATCACTCCTTTTTTCGACGCGAGTGTGTGGTCAATAGCCGAATTTCCCTCTCAAAGCCGCCAAAGTACTCCGCCTTCGGGATAGGAGGTTGAAGCCGTAGGCTGACCCGCTTGAAGTCTTGAGATAGGATGTGTCATGTTAAAGCATGATAGAAGCACAAAATTTTCAATTTTCGGATTGGCACCGAATACTTGATCTAGTTCGGACGTCGAGTTTTCACTGACGTTTTTTGGTTTTCCAATCCTATGGCACTTTTCAACTATTTGTGTGTTTTCCGCATAAGTCTCGCAGTGCAATGCCGGACACCTTTAGAGATTCGGCGAAAATTCTCGGATATTGCTATATATGCATCGGTTTCAAATTGTGTCTTCGATTGATAGTTGGGTTGCCCGGCTCTTGTGCTTGCCTCCTACATTCCGCTTTGTTCAGTTAGGTGTGCAAAAGGAGAACCACTGCGATTGTTCTTCCAACTCGTATGGTTAAGCACCTCGGTGGAGAAAGCCGAAAACTGACTATGACAATAAAGCATAAACCGGTCAGCGATCTGATGACTATGTTAAATGACGGTCCGTTCATAACATTGGCCTAAGTGTTTACGGCTTGACCTTGGCTGTCGCCGAACACTAAGCGGGGGGCTACTTGCTGGCCTGCCAACTTTAAGCTCCCATGACTAACTGAAAGTTATAAAGCCCGTATATCTGTTTGCCTTGTTTCCGCCAACACAACTGCCTTCGGGCACCGAGACGTCGGCTAAGGGTTGATTTGTTATTTCAGAAACACCCTGCGTAGCATCTACAAGGGGGTAGAAGCCAACGATGGGCCACTTTCAGATTATAAACGGTCACAACAGAAGTGCAAATTTGGGTTCATCTAGACCATGGAGTTTGGAAGCTTTTCCCGAACTAAAATCCTCAGTATTTTCCTCCCACATTGATCAGAGCTGAGGTTTCATGATCATGCTTAGCATGACAACCCAAAGAAAGGAGCCGATAGTGGGACTATTTTATTTGGACGATTTTTCTTATGTTAAACAATAATCTAACATGTCTCTCTGCGTACCTTTGTTTATAAAACCGTATGGCCAGATTCCTTGTTTGCCACAAATCTTTGCCCTCATAAAGGCTTTATAAAGTGGGACAAACACTCCCTGGCTACTGGGCGAGGAGGTTGAAGCCGATGGCTGGTCGACAAAGTTTTGTACAATGTGGATGCGAGCATTGATGATGCAAAGTACTTGGATACATAAAATCATTACACATAATTTGTGATTTTACTTTGGATATCGATCCTTAATTTGGCCACCCATGCCCACATTAAGGCTCGGGGCCTACTGGGCTTCGTGCTTATTATTTACAAATATTAAAGGGGTACATCGATCCACTGATCTAGTGTCGCCACCCGACCAGTGTCTCGGGGGCTACTGCATTGACAATCCAATGCAGAAAATTTAAAGTGCAGTATAGTTTTCGAGGAGATTATTATCCTCAGGATGGTCGGCCGCACCCAACCTGAGTCTCGAAGACTTTGCACACCGCGTTTTTATTCCTATGTATGCTGCCGAGCTAGGAATTGATCCTCAGGCCGATTTCGCGCAACGACCTGAGTCTCAGGGGCAACTAGGATCAGCGGTTTCATGTTTTCCTTCAGGTGCATCTCGGGTTTTAGACCGACGCACATACCTTGAGGGCTACTGGCTATATATCTCAGCAGAGAATAAATTGCACCAATAAAAAAATCAGCCCGCAGACAGGGGTGGTGCACCACCTTGGAAGTAGTCCGGCATTAAGCTCAGGCTCCAGTGGATGGCTCCATAGAGGGCATTTCCGGCATTAAGCTCGGCTAAACTCCTTCAACTTTTTGAACCCAAATGATCTATGACATCTCGGATATAGTCCGGCGTTGGAGCTCGGATACAATCCAGTGTTGGAGCTTGGACACAGTCCGGTGTTAGAGCTTGGATATATTCCAGCATTGGAGCTCGGAAGCAGTCCGGCATTGGTGCTTGGCTGCAAAAGATACCTCGGATGCAATCTGGCGTTGGAGCTCGGACGCAAGAGGACGCTGCCGCCCGGGAATAACTTCAAACCTGAAGTGCGGCATAATAATAACAAGGCATTGATAAAGGCCGGAAACTTAAAGGGGCTCCTCGGATACCCGACATATAAACTCTTCGGATTTACTTTGCGATCCTCAAGATCAAAGATGAGAAGATTTGTTGAACCAGTTTTCAAGACCGACGACCGAAGATGAAGAACAGTTTGGAAGAACCGAGGAGCGTCCCCAACTTGAAGACCGGTTCAGGGGGCTACTGACGGTGTCCTGGACTAGGGGGTACTCACCACGTCGTCCCCCGATCAGTTAGATTGGGCTAAGGACCCCCATGGCCGTATACTCATGGGCCAGTTCGGACAGTTGCCGCATACAAGGAAGATTCCACAAGACTTGGTGATCAAGACAAGGACTCCTCCCCCATCGGCGTATTCGGCTAGGACTCTTGTTATCCTAGGCCTCTGGTACATTATATAAACTGAGGCTAGGCTAGTCGATAGAGGATTATTATTATGACATTACTCATCATACCTCTAGGGTTTAGACCACAACATATGATCTCGAGGTAGATCAACTCTTGTAACCCCTATATTCATTATAGTCAATCAAGCATCATGTAGGGTATTATCTCATCAAGAGAGCTGGAAGCTGGGTAAAATCCCGTGTTCATGTTACCATTGATCCTAAGACGCACAGCTTGGGACCCCCTACCCGAGATCCACCGGTTTTGACACCGACAACGCGTCCAGGCTAGCAATGCACATGTGGCCATGTAGGCTGGGAAGCTGCTGAGGTGGCACGGTGTTAGGGCCTTCATGAGGATCTGCATGCCACCACGTAAGCACATGCTGAGTTGGCCTAGAAGCCTCATGTCGACACGCAGGTGCCTGCCTAGCTGGTGGGCTGGCAGCTGCATGGGAACGGTGGTGGAAACTTGGCGGGAGTGGGCTGCCCGTGGCCTCGCGGATGTCCTTGGCAAGGTCCTTGCCGGGGCCCCAACAAGGGTCTTGCCGTGGCGTCGCGGTCGTCCCTGGCAAGGATCTTGCTAGAGGTCTTGTGGATTTCCTCGGCAAGGATTCTGCCGAGGCTCGTCGTCTTCTAAACCTTATCTAACTTCGTGTGTTTCTTGTCTTCACAAAGATCTGCATGCCATCATGGAGGCGCCTCCCGAGCCTTGGTTCCAATGTGGTTGGAGGAAAACCCAGGGCTCAAAGGTGGCGCGCTCCGCTGGCATCAGGCAAGTTGCCCCGGCAGGGTTCTTGTCATGGCTGCGGAGGCTGCCCCGACAAAGGGCTTGCCGGGGGAGCCCGTCCTGCCCTCTTGCTCTTTGTCTTTGTGTCCTGGCGCCACTTTGACAATCCTGCGGCTTCGGACCCTCCCCTGCCCTGCTATGCGTGGCCACTGGCACGGCTCTGACTGCCTGTGCACAAGTAAGGGGTACAAACGAGTGCCCCTACTTTAGTACACCGACATGAGCCCCTGGGCCTGGGCCACACATAAGCGCAGCGTGTTGTTGGGCTAGCCCAAAACGGTGCACGGGCAGGTGGGGCGGTTTTTACCGTAGTAACTTTTTCGTCCGCTGCGCTTCCCCATGACCCGCGTTGAATGCGTGACGTGGGATCGTGCGTGACATGGGGGGCATGCGTCGGGCAGTTGCTGCAGGCATGCGTCACGTTGCAATAAATGGTAAAGAGGCGGCCCATGCCTTTCCCATAAAAAGGAATAACCGTGGGCGCGTGACTCATTTACCCTCTGCACTTTCCCCACTCTTGGCATTGCCATCCTCATCTCTTCCTCTTCAAGCTCTTGCTGACTGCTGTTCCGCCCCCACTGCCTTCGATCCCTCGCCCTCTTCCCAGCCGCCATGGCGCCTTAATCTGGCAAGGGCAAGGGTGTAACCAAGGAAATGAAGGAGAAGGAGACGCCGGAGAGCGAGGCGGGCGCAGTTCACCTATTTCATCCCGTCGTCAATCGATGTCTTCGAGCTCAAGGACTACCTCCCCACGGATTGCAACAAGGGCGTCTCAAAATGGTACCCATTCTTCAAGGGCGTCCTGGGAGCCCTGGAATGATTTAACTCCAACTAGGCGAGGTCCTTGGCCAGCGAGGCCCGGATCCACTACCGGGGCGCCATGACCAAGGTCCTCACCAAGCTGGCATACTGGAACCCCAACCTTGACTTTGATGTCGCGCTAGATAGCTTGCCGAAGGATGCAGACCTCATGGTGCTCGACGAGCGTATCGAGCCCATCATTAGCCGCATTGGCGGAATTCAGAGGGTAGAGGGCCAACGCCGGGATTAGGCACCCCGTTTCTTATCGCCGCTACGGGTTCATGTCCAAGACTGTCGGATATCGGGTTCTGGCAAACCCTTAAGGTTCGAACTCTTGGGTGCGCATGAAGATTTCCTCCTACCGATTCACGCCCTGAGCCTCGCCGCGATCCCTAAACTAGATCGATGAACTCACAACACAAGAGACACAAGATTTATACTGGTTCGGGCCACCGTTGTGGTGTAATACCCTAATCCAGTGTGGTGTGGTGGATTGCCTCTTGGGCTGATGATGAACAGCACAGGGGAAGAACAGCCTCGCGAGAGAGGTGTTCTTGTGGTGGCAGATGTTCTGCTTGGGAAGGATTCGATTCCTGCCTACTGTCGTGGTGGCTAGCCCTATTTATAGAGGCCCTAGTCCTCTTTCCAAATATTGAGCGGGAAGGGATCCAACAACGGCCATTTTGAAAGGGGACAGCTAGTACAAGCTATCCTGACTAAAGGTGGTCTTTGCCTGTCAAAGGTGCTGGTGATGATGTTGTCTTGGGCTCCACGAAACCTTTGTCTGATGCCACGGTACTCCGCGCCTGCGCTTGCCTCCTTTGCACCAAAGAGGAAACGAGGACACTGCATGGGCTGGCGCCCACCTAGCCTTGATCGTCATGGCTTGCGTCATGGGCACCTCATGAGGTACCCCCTGCCTTGATCTCTCCGCCTCCTGAGGAGGCCTTGTGTCGTCCGCCCCACGAGGCTTGGCCCCTCGCGAGGGTCTTGAGTGCTTTGGTGGATGAAGATGGGCCATACTGGGCCACCGATTGAGCCGCGCTGCGGGCTGCAGGCAGGCAAGTCTGGGGACCCCCGTTCCCAGAACGCCTAGAGTAGCCCCCGGGCCCAAGGCGCGCTCGGACTTGGCTTAGCAGCGAAGCCAAAGGGCAAGTGCAGAGGGGCGCGGGCCCCAACAGCCTGCAACCTTGGTTGACACGTGGCGGCTGATTGGACGTGGGCGTTTCCGCTTCCCCATGCTGCCTCGCCAACTACCCGATTTGACGAGTCCCTGCTGCATGTCAAAAGAGCCATCTTTACCTGTGATCGTGGAGGTCGACGGTTGGCCTTCCCTGGGCTATAAAGGAGGATGGGCGATAGCCCCCGTTGCCCATCTCTTCTTGCTCCGCCTGCTTCTTCTCCCTTGCTCTATCTCTACCCTTGACACCAATGGCACCGATCCGCAGGTTCTCGGCCGAAGAGAAAGGGAAGTCTCCCCGGGAGGGACGTGATCTGCTCCCGCCAAAGAAGCGATCTGTCCCCTGCCATCACGACGAGGTTGCGAGGCCAGAGATGACGAGGCCTTCGGGTGATTGGCCATCTCCTGGGTTCCCGCTACCCCTGTACGCCCAAGCCGAGGATCCCGGAGAAATGTATGACGAGCGACGCTGCCCACGCCATAGGCGAGGTTGAAGAGTCGTGGTGGTGCGCGCCGTCGCTCCCGGAGTCCATGCCGCGGACTCCTCTCACGAGCTTGTGCTGCATGCGGCGATGCCTCCAAGCACCTGGATCCGCTTCCTATCGTTCTTTGCCACTGAGATGCCGTCGAGGGGGCCTCTCGAGCTTTGGCTGCAGCACACCGACTGTGGCGCTCCGGCGACCGGGGCAGAGGTTGAAGTCGTTGCCCCGGGCAAAGTCTTCATGACCTGAGGCTGGGGCAAGGTCGCCCAGGTCTGCCGAACGGGCGAGGGAGTCCTAGATTAGGGTGTATCCGGACAGCCGGAATATATACTTTGGCCGGGCAGTTGGACTATGAAGAGACAAGATTGGAAAATTCATCCCGTGTCCGGATGGGACTCTCCTTTGCGTGGAAGGCAAGCTTCGCGATTTTGATGTTAGATCTCCTTCTCTGTAACTGACTTTGTGTAACCCTAACCCCCTCCGGTGTCTATATAAACCGGATGGTTTTGTCCGTAGGACAAGAACAATCATAATCATAGGCTAGCTTCTAGGGTTTAGCCTCTATGATCTCGTAGTAGATCAACTCTTGTAATACTCATATCATCAAGATGAATCAAGCAGGAAGTAGGGTATTACCTCCACCGAGAGGGCCCGAACCTGGGTAAACATCGTGTCGCTAGCCTCCTGTTACCATTAGCTGTAGACACACAGTTCGGGACCCCCTACCCGAGATCCGCCTGTTTTGACCCCGACATTGGTGCTTTAATTGAGAGTTCCTCTGTGTCGTCGCTTCAAGGTTTGATGGCTCCTTCAATCATCAACAACAATACGGTCCAGGGTGAGGCTTTTCTCCTCGGACAGATCTTCATGTTCGGCGGCTTCGCATTGCGGGCCAACTCACTTGGCCATCTGGAGCAGATCGATAGCTATGGCCCTGGCCATCAGGTCAGGTTCGGAAACATGAACTACACGGCCGACATCCACATAGACTTGATCTTCAACGAATTCGGGCCTGCGTCAGGAGCGCCGAACGGTCACGACAAGCATGACTTAGATCCACCGTCGGACAATATTCAGGATATCGCACCTGCTGCAGCTCCGGACTTCAATCTGGAGCAGATCACGCCATCCGAGGATGGGTGGATGGACCCCGCCACGGAGGCCGCACACTCATCGGCATCGGAGCTAAACACAGACTCCACCTCTAAGGAAATCTATGTCGCCGGACCCCCGGACTCGTCTCCAGCCTTATGGTCCAAACCGCGCGTGCCCGTGCCCATCGATTCTGATTGGGCACCGATCATGGAGTTCACCGCCGCGTATATCTTTCAGCACTCACCCTTCGATGACGTGCTAAACTCATTAAGGTCTCTCTCTTTGTCACGAGACTCTTGGACGAACTATGTCCGGCTCGAGGGGGAAGCGGATGACGAAGAAATTCGTTGCCCACCCAACACCCACTTAATTGCCACTGTCAATGATTTAACCGACGTGCTTGACTTCAACTCCGAAAACATCGACGGTATGGACGACGATGCAAGAGGAGAACAGGAACCACTGCCCACAGGGCGCTGGACAGCCACCTCTTCATATGATATATATATGACGAACACCCCCAAAGAAAACAATGGCAATGAGGCAACAGAGGATAAACCCTTAGGGAAGCAACCAAAGCATGGGCATCATCGGCGTTGCTCTAAGCCCCACCACAGCAATACCGACATTGGAGACAACAGCAATCCGGATGGTGCTGAAGACGAATACAACCCCAACCAGCCTAACTTCGAGTAGGCCGAACAAGAGGACAGGCAAGCTAGCCCAGATGAACAGGCGATGGACGGAGACTTGGAGGATGACAACTATATGCCTCTCTCCGAAGACAAGGTGAGCCTCAGCGACGATGAATTTGTCGTGCCTGAGGATCCCGGCGAGCAGGAGCGCTTCAAGCGCCGGCTTATAGCCACTGCAAGAAGCCTAAAGAAAAAGCAGCAGCAGCTCCAATCTGACCAAGATCTACTCATAGACAGATGGACTGAGGTCCTGGCAGCCGAGGAATACGGACTCGAGCACCCAACCAAAGGTTACCCAAAGCACAAGTTGCTACCCCAACTCGAGGAGGAGGCCCTAGAGCCTACACTACCAGCACAAGACGAGGCTGACCGGCCACCTCGTGGCTGAGACAAAGCGGCATATCAATCCGAACACCAGCCCGCACCCCGACGCCATTACACTACAGCCCGGGGCAATACGCAGGACCTGCAAGACATACTGGAAAACTAAGCAGGACAGCCAAGATCGATCTATGGATCGCGGGGGTGCGCCATAACACGTGACGATGACCATCATGCGGGATATACTAACAACAAGTCCGCCCGGGCCGAACACAGCAGACCAGACTTATTTGAACTGCGTTGTGACATAGCCCGACATAGAGGCGCCGCACACCCCCTCTACTTCACTGATGAAGTAATGGATCACAAATTCCCAGAAGGGTTTAAACCCATAAACATCGAATCATACAATGGCACAACAGACCCCGCGGTATGGATTGAAGATTTCCTTCTCCACATTCACACGGACCACAGTGATGATCTACATGCCATCAGGTATCTTCCCCTTAAGCTCAAAGGACCGGCCCGACACTAGCTGAATAGCCTGCCGGCGAACTCCATTGGCGGTTGGGAAAACCTGGAGGACGCATTCCTCGACAACTTCCAGGGCAATTACGTGCGACCACCGGATGCTGATGACTAAAGTCACATAACCCAACAGCCCGGAGATTCAGCCGGGAAATTCTGGACTCGGTTCCTAACTAAAAAGAACAAAATCGTCGACTGTCCGGATGCCGAAGCCCTAGCGGCCTTTAAGCATAACATCCGCAATGAGTGGCTCGCCCGACACCTCGGCCAAGAAAAGCCAAAGTCCATGGAAGCCCTCATGACACTTATGACCCGCTTTTGCGCGGGTGAGGATAGCTGGCTAGCTTGCAGTAGCACCACGCCAAGAAACTCCGGCACTTCAGATATCCGCGACAGCAACGGCAAGCCGTGGTGCAACACACATAAGCGTCGGAACAATGGCGACTACACCGAAGACACGACAGTGAATGCCGGATTCAGCGGCTCCAAGTCCGGTAAGCAGAAAAAGCCATTCAAAAGAATCAACCCGGGATTGTCCAGTTTGGACCGCATACTCGACCGCTCGTGTCAAATCCATGGCACCCCTGATAAACCAGCCAACCACACTAACAGAGATTGATGGGTATTCAAACAGGCCGGCAAGTTGAATGCCGACAACAAGGACAAGGGGCTGCATTGCGAGGACGACGAGGAGCCCCGCAGCCGAACATAGGGGGACAGAAGAAATTTCCTCCCCAAGTGAAAACGGTAAATATGATCTATGCCACCCACATTCCCAAGCGGGAACGATAGCGTGCACTACGGGACATCTATGCGATGGAGCCAGTCACCGCAGAGTTCAACCCATGGTCATCCTGCCCGATCACTTTTGATTGCAGGGATCATCCTACCAGTATCTGTCATGGCGGTTCAGCCGCATTGGTCCTCGACCCAATCATTGACGGATTCCACCTCATGCGAGTCATCATGGACGGTGGCAGCAGCCTGAACCTGCTCTATCAGGA
Source organism: Triticum aestivum (assembly GCF_018294505.1). Lineage (NCBI taxonomy): Eukaryota > Viridiplantae > Streptophyta > Magnoliopsida > Poales > Poaceae > Triticum > Triticum aestivum. Next base: position 187,064,479 of record NC_057813.1, on the reverse strand, counting down.
CACAGTGCGCAAAATGGGCATCAATCCCTCAAGGATCAAACCCACCAAAACCACCTTTAAAGGTGTAATCCAAGGTGTAGAGGCCTGTTGTACGGGCTCAATAACATTGGAAGTGGTCTTCGGATCTCCGGATAACTTCCGGAGCGAGGAGTTAATATTTGATATCGTCCCTTTCTGTAGTGGCTATCATATACTACTTGGACGAACCGCATTTGCTCGATTCAATGCGGTACCACACTATGCATACCTCAAGCTCAAGATGCCAGGATCTCGCGGGGCTATAACAGTCAATGGAAACACAGACCGCTCTCTCCGTACGGAGGAGCACACTGCGGCCCTCGCAGCAGAAGTACAAAGTAGCCTTCTTTGGCAGACCGTCAACTCGATGATAAAAACCCCGGACACCGTTAAGCGCATCCGGAGTACTCTGCAACAGGATCGTCCGGCGCGACTAGAGCTCGACTAGCAATTTGGACTCCGTCCTAGTCCCATCAAGGCGGCATTTGTGCCGCACGTACATAGTTACGCACTCAAAATACCATGGGCATTGGCGGAGGCACGACGACGATGCGGTCCATAGTGCGGCTCAACAATCACGAGACTCGCATACCTTTATCATCTTCTTTCATTTTCAGGACCCTACTTTCGGGCAGTCCCTTTAGAGAACCTGATCATCGGACTCATCATGGGAGGGAAAAACCAAGGAGGCAACAGGCTTTGCGTACAAGGGAACACCCAGGTGGTCTCTGTTCACGATCGTTATACCTGTTTCACATACCCACACGTAGCCTGCCCTTGGATAGGACATGTCAAATAGTCCTATTTTTGCTTATCGCATTACTTGTACACATACGCTTGATGTATTATTTAAATAACAACGGGAAACAATATACAACATCAGCTTATTATTACTTTCTTCATATTTTCCCTTGACTGTTTATTTAATATTGCACCCGTACACCTTGGTATGCTTAGTTCGCCAGGGGCTTTATTACATCCCATAACACGGCAAGAAAAGTCCGAACACTTTCGACAGTGTGGCACCCCGAACTTATAGCATTATATTCATTAGCTCCAAATCATGTCTTGGGTCAATAGTTGGGTTTGCCCGACTCCCTTGTTTTGGTACCTTACGTTCCATTATATCGGCTAAGGTAGTGCGGGGAGAGCTACTGTGATTGTGTCCCCGTTCTTCCGGACGAGCACCTCAGTAGAGAAAGCCGAAAACTAACTATCATGATGTGGCGAGAGCTGGTCGCTGTTCGAGAGGTCTTAAATCCTTAAAGATTTTTTCCGCTTTAGGCGAGGAATCGGCCTTGTCCGATTTAGGCGTGTATAGCGCCCCAAGTTCGGCCTTCCGAATACTAGGGGCTTTGCCAAAATTTAAAATTGTAGACTTCTATAAAGCCGAATAGTCCGATTTCCGTGTTCGCTGCGCTAAACACCTCCTTAAAGGACCAAAAATTTGGAAAAAGAGTGTTTGGATTTTCCACGAACACCCCAGTACTAGTTACACGGGGGCGGAAGCCGACGACTGGCCAACTTTCAGAATTTTATAAACGGCCGCATAGAAGGTAGTATTTTAAATCAAAAAGTGTTATATAGCGCACACGAACTCGTTTTCATATTACAAGGCGACATGAGTACATTCGCTCGAAAATTACATCCTTGGTACATTCATCGGCCACAAGGTGGGCGCCTTCCATAACGCAGTCATAATACTTCTCGGGGTAACGATGCGCCTTGCCCTCCGGCGGTCCATCCTTCACCAGCTTCTCTGCATCCATTTTTGCCCAATGCATTTTTGTGTGAGCAAAGGCATGGCGGGCACCCTCAATACAGACGGAGTGCTTAATAACTTCCAGCCACGGACAGGCATTCACCATCCGCTTTATAAGGCCGAAGTAGCTGTTGGGCAGGGGCTCGCCAGGCCAGAGCCAGACTATGAAGCCCTTCATGGCCAGTTCGGCCGCCTTGTGGAGTTCGACAAATTGCTTCAGTTGGTCGCTCAAGGGTATTGGGTGTTTGCCCCCAGCATACTGGAACCAGAATAACTTCTCCGTAGAGCTCCCCTCTTCGGCACGGTAGAACTCCGTGGCATCTGATATGCTGCGTGGCAGATCTGCGAATGCCCCTAGAGAGCTCGGAATTCGGGTAAGTAAAAGAAATGTCTCCTCCACATGCTTGCTTTACATAACGAATGCCTTACCCGCTGCTATCTTTTTGGCCGTCGGGATCTCCTGGAGGGCCTTTTTGGCTTCGGCCTTGGCGTCTTTCGCGCTCTGGAGGGCCTTCGCAAGCTCAGACTCTTGCATCTTGAAGTCATGCTCCAAGGACTCGAACTTCTTGCCGAAGTCCTGGAGCTCTTGCTGTACCTCGCTTACCCGAGCATCCTGTTTTGCACGCTCGGTGCGCTCCGTGGCCGCCTTGTCTTCGGCCTCGGATAGCACTTTCTTCAGGGCCGCCACTTCGGTCGTGGACCCTATTAAAAATCATGATGCTTTTGTTAACATCACCAATTTGTCTTCCTTTATATGAAACATGGATGGGGTATCACTTACCTTTGTTCTCTTCGAGCTACCTCTTCGTGAGGCTGAGCTCTTCTTCGACCCGCTTCAGGTCCCGCCCGAGTCCGGCGACCTCTGCAGTACTGGCGGTAGAGGCCAGCAGCAACGCCTACTTATTCACATAGACATTTACTGTTAGACTCCTGCAGATAAAAGTTGATCCTCTGTTTGGCTTTTCTTTCCGAACACCAAACAGAGTATCAGGGGCTACTGTCTATCGGGTGATATTTTCTTACCAGTTTGATTACTTACCTCAAAGCCTGTTAGGAGGCTGGTGCAGGCTTCGGTCAATCTGCTTTTGGCGGATCGAACCTTCTCAATCACCGTACTCATAAGAGTACGGTGCCCTTCGTCAATGGAAGCGCCGCGAAGCACTTCCAGCAAATTATCCAATGCCTCCGGTTGGACAGAGGTCATCGGCACGGCCAGCTCGCCCTCCTTAGCGAGGGGCTGCCTACTTGAATCCAGAACCTTTGGAGGTTCCGGCGCAGTATCCGGCTGGGAGCCGGACTTGCTGGGGCTCCCGTCAGCGTAATCCATGGGGATCTTACCCCCCCATGTGCCCGACACCTGAGATTTCGCCTTGGGACGTCTCCAGAACCGTCGCCCCCTGTTCTGGTATCCTTTGGGACAACACCTCGGTGTCATTCGTGGGCTGTGGGGAGGTGGTTGTCGGGAGTGAATCACTATTCATCTTCGATTCACTCAAGGACCCATCCTAAGAGGATACCTCGAGGTGGGACCCGGCCGGACTGCATATGCATGTTTGGTGTTATAGCAAACAATGAAGCTAAGACACATTAAACGTACTATAGAGTACGGATACTTACGATTTCGCTAGGGGCTTGCCCCTGGGAAACCACTCCTCGCTGTAGGAGGCCGTGTTGGAGTAGTCCAGAAGGGACGTCTTTCCCTTCTTCAATGTCCTAGCCTTCCCCTGCGGGGCGGCTTTTCTCTTCTTTTCGTCCCTATCTCCGTGGGAGGAATCTGCCTCGGCGTCCTTGGACGACGAGTCTATTATAGCCCTGCGCCGAAGACCTTTCCTGGTCCCTGTGGCTGCCTTCTTGGACCCTTCAGCCTCCCCAGATGGGGCGGTCTTCCTTTTCTTCTCCTCCCTGGTCGGGGGAGGAATTTCCTCTCCCTCTCCCTCGTCTTCGGACGAGGCGTCCGGTGTAGCCTTGTGTCGGAGACCTTTCCTGGTCCCCGTGGCCTTCTTTTCAGCGTTCTTCTCTGGCACCTTTTAAGGTGCCGCAACCAGCATCTCCATCAGGAGTGCGGTTGCTGGATCTTCGGGCAGCGGAGCCGGACAGTCGTTCTTCTCCGCCGTCGCCAAATAATCTTGTTTTGTCAGCATGGTGGCTTAAAATCCTCCCACAAATATACTGGGAAAGGCACGTTTTGTGATATTTAGAGAGCTTACCGGATTAGCGGGGCGCTTTGCGCTGAGTCCGCGGTCCTCGGAAGTGGGAGGAGGTACTTCGGCGGCCTTGAACAGCACCTTCTAGAAGTCTTTATGTGTCATGTTGAAGAGCTCTCGCAGCGTCTGGTGTTCGCCCGGATCGAACTCTCACATATTGAATGCTCGTCTTTGAGACGGGAGGATCCGGCGGAAGAGCATGACCTGGACCACGTTGACAAGCTTGATCTTCTTGTCTATCATATTTTTGATGCAGTTCTGGAGTCCGGTCAGCTCCGCAGGTATGCCACAGGCCAGGCCCTTCTTTTCCCAAGAGGTGAGCCGCATGGGGGCCGCCTCCCAGTTGGCGTCGCGCGGCTCGGTGATGTAGAACCACCCCGATTGCCACCCCTTCACGGTCTCCACGAAGGAGCCTTCAAGCTAGGTAACATTGGGCATCTTGCCCACCATGGCACCTCCGCACTCCGCTTGCTGGCCGCTCACTATCTTCGGTTTCATGTTGAAGATTTGTAGCCATAGGCCGATGTGGGGCTTGATGCGGAGGAAGGCCTCGCACACGACGATGAACGCCGAGATGTTGAGGACGAAATTCGGGGCTAGATCATGAAAATCTAGCCCATAGTAAAACATGAGCCCGCGGACAAATGGGTGAAGTGGAGATCCCAGTCCATGGACGAAATGAGAGAGGAACACTACTCTCTCCCAAGATTTCAGAGTGGGGGTGATCTGCCCCTTCGCCGGAAGCCTGTGTGCGATGTTCGTGGCCAGGTATTCGGCCTCCCGAAGCTTGGTAATGTCCTCCTCCATAATGGAGGAGGCCATCCACTTGCCTCCCGCTCCGGACATGTTGCGAATGGTCTTATGGAGAAGGTGAGAGCTTGGGCGCTGGGGCTCGAGGATGCGAGAATGGATGAGTAAAGGAGGAAGAAGTCATGGGTGAAAATGGGGGATCCTTATCTCTTTATAAAGGCGGTAGAAACTGTGCGCCTCCCCACTTGCCTGTTAAAATCACTTATTTTCCAAAAGCGCCACGATCGATGGCACAGTTGGGTTACCCATACCCGTATTGATGAGAATCCCGTGATAAGGGGACACGATCTCTGCTTCGACAAGACGTGCCAAGGAAACCGCCTCGCAATATGTGCGGTGGCTGGTTGAGAAGAAAACGGTTTGAATAATTACCGGGCCGTGGTGTGATGTCACGTATGTAAAGTTGTCAGCAGATTAGATTCGTGGGATATTGTTCTCTCTATGGTGGTATGTGAAATTGTTTTTCCAGAGCCAGACACGATTCAAGTGTTCGAAATTTATTTTGGACTATTCGGAGATGAAACCCGCCTTGCAATGCCGAAGACAATCTGCATGCCGAACTCATCGTCATTGAAGCCTAGTTCAGGGGCTACTGAGGGAGTCCTGGATTAGGGGGTATCCGGATAGCCGAACTATATACTTTGGCCGGACTGTTGGACTATGAAGATACAAGATTGAACACTTTGTCCCGTGTCCGGATGGGACTCTCCTTTGCATGGAAGGCAAGCTTGGCGATTCAGATGTTAGATATCCTTCTCTGTAACCGACTCTGTGTAGCCCTAACTCCCTCCGGTGTCTATATAAACCGGAGGGTTTAGTCCGTAGGACAAGAACAATCATAATCGTAGGCTAGCTTCTAGGGTTTAGCCTCTACAATCTCGTGGTAGATCAACTCTAGTAATACTCATATCATCAAGATCAATCAAGCAGGAAGTAGGGTATTACCTCCACCAAGAGGGCCCGATACTGGGTAACATCGTGTCCCCAGCCTCCTGTTACCATTAGCCTTAGATGCACAGTTCGGGACCCCCTACCCGAGATCCACCGGTTTTGACACCGACAACGGGGGGTGCCCTCGTGATTCAATTTGAATACGATAGCGCCTCCTTGTTGCTCTTCAATGTCTTCGACGTAGAAGGCTACCGCCTGGAGTGCTGCCCCAGAGGAGGCAGTCAGGACATCGATGTGGCAGGGGCTAGGCCTGCCGTTCACTTCACCAACGGCTCCTCCGGCAGCAGCACCGATGCTCGGGAGTCCAGCGACTCTCCCGAGATCTTCTAACTCCAAAGACGAGCGACGACAACTACGTACCCACGAGCTCGCGCCGCGCCCGGAGCAAGGCGGCAGCATCAGGCCGTCACCGCGGCTGATCTGGATGGGGTTGCCGTCGGCCTCCCGTGGCCCACTGTTGATGATGGCGTCAGGCATGGAGGCGCGGGTAGTTAGGGCTCCTTAGGACTCTCATCTTTTGTTCCCTGCTAGGAATCAGAAAAAGGCACCCCGTGGGGGGCATGTAAAGGGTCCGCGATGTATTTTGCTGATGTGATCCTTATTATGAAATCGTGTGAATGCTTGTCCTGTCCCGGCTTGGTTCCCCCTTTCTAACCTCGTGAAGGTTTAGCGCTCTACGCTGATACGTCCTGGTCCCCAGGCAGGCTGCAGCCGTCGCTGGTATGCCACGTCGTGATGCCGTGGTCAAGGCCAGGAGGTGAGCGGCCCGAGGTCCAGTAAGAGTCCCTGAGGCGCGATGCTCAGAAGGTCCCCTTTAGCATGCAAGCAACCACCGAGAGGTGAGAAAGGAAGGTGACGTTGCCATCACAGAGCCGCATCAAGTGAGGGTTTCGTGCTGCATAGATTAGCTGCTCTAGGCGTGAAACCTATCTTGGTAATATGGAGTCGCTCCCTTGTGTTGCACCAGACTTGTATGTCGGCAGCTGTGGTGCAGCTAGGTTAGGCCCTTGCGAGCTTTTCCTTCCTCCCCACACTCTCCTTCGCGCTCTACATCCTCAGCTCAGCTACCGCTGGTATGCCAGGTCGCGATGCCGTGGTCAAGGCCAGGGGGTGAGGGATGGAGATCCAGTAAGAGCTCCTGAGTCGTGATGCTTAGGAGCCCCCATTTTAACGCGCAAGAGGATCGCGTGGGAAAGGGAGAGAGATCTCGTGTTGCAGCCCGCTGAAATCCTCAGGAGGTTCCTGCAAATCAGCATGAGAGAAACACGGGTTGCCATTACGATTGCCGGCCGGCAATTGGTTGCTCCGAGCGACAGGTGAGGGTACTGAGGGCCTGGTGAGGTGACGCGTGCAGGGCTACCGCGGGCCAGAGCTCGAGCACTCAGGTTTGTCGACGTTGGAGGGACGTGCCCATGCGCAAGCGTGAGCAACTCCAGTGGTAGATGTCAATCGGACAGGCGATAATCACGGGCACGTTAGGCATGAAAGGTGAACCAGCTTGTGTAGAATAGATACATGTCACTGGGTCAGGCCCGAGCGGCTTGGGGATGATGCAGCCCGAGGAGCGCCCCCAGCAAGGTAAACTGAAGACATAAGCGAAAGGGGTACGTGCCCCAGGGACGTACCCATTCAGCCTGGGAATAATGCAGCCCCGAGGGCGCTCCCAGCTGAAATGAACTTGGAGGATGTCACCTGGTACCATTGTAGAGGGGGGTGTTGGACTAGCTGAGGATATGGCTGAAGATGCGCGGTGAAGAGGCCGACCCTCACGATCCGCTGGAGCCCGGAGCCTCGGGAGGCTCTGCGGGTCCAGGTAGCTACTCGAGGACTGTCTCCATCTCTACGAGGACCGCGTGGTGCCTGGCCTCCTGAGCCGCCAGAATGCTCCGCAGGTGACGCTGGAAGGTGGCAACCGCGTTTGGCAGGCCGAAAGGCATGCGAACTTAGCTGTGTGGCGGACCCTCGGAGCATCCCACGCGCGAAGGCCAGAGGTGCTCCTGAGATCTGGCTTGGTTGAGCCCTGGGACGTTGATGCAGACGTGCAGCCCATCGTCCTTGCCTGGATGGGGGGCTATGCCAGGCAAGCGGCGATCGTCGCGCATGGCTCTTGCTTCCTGAAGCTCCTGAGTAGCCTTGGTGATGAACTCCTGAACATTGGGTTCTCCATACCCTGAGACCTCCTGAGGGAAACATGCCGCGAAGCACGCCTCCTAGTGGTGCCTGAGCACCTCCCTCGTGATGTTGGCAAAGTCCGAGGCCCTCCAGATGAGAGCCCCCGAGCCCTGCCCGAGGAGGGCGCCGGGTGCACCTTCCTATGAGATGGAAGAAGGCGCCCCTTGCACGGGCGCTAATCCTGATGCAACACTTCCTGAGATGCCAACCTCCCGAGGCCTTGAGCTGAGCGCTGTCGTCTTCTTCTTGGGGACTACCTCAGGAGGATCCTCGCCCCTGCTGTCTGGGTCCTCGATTGATGCAGCTTGGAAGGTGCGCTCGAGGGAGCACACCACATCTCTTTCTTCGCAGGGGACCGTGATGATTCCACCGCTTCCTAGCATCTTGAGGACATGGTAGCCATGGTGTGTCATCGCCATGAACTTGGCCATGGCTGGATACCCGAGGATGTCATTCTAAGTTAGGTGAATGTGGGCGACGTCGAAGTCGATGAGCTCGGTGCGGTAGTTGTCACGCTGGCTGAAGGTGATAGGGAGGCAGACCTGCCCTATCGGAGTGGTGGAACCGTCAGTGACTCCTGAGAAAGGCTTGGTCGGCTGGAGATGATCGTATGACACTTGAAGGTTGTCGAACATCTCGACAGACAAGACATTAAGCCCTGCGCCGCCATCGATGAGGGTCCTGGTGACCTGCACGTTGCTGATGACTGGGGAACAAAGCATCGGGAGGACGCCAGCAGTAGCTGCGCACTTGAGTTGATCTGCCGAGCTGAAGGTAATGGCACACTTGGACCACCTGAGCGGGCGTGTGGCCTCGAGCTTGAGGAGGACTGCGTTCACCTCACGGGCGAACTGCTTGAAGATGCGCTGAGAGGCTGTGGCCTGAGCTCTGCCTAAGATGCAGGCGATAGCACGCGGTTCCTGGAAGCCCCTAGCCCCCTCATCATGATGATGGTCGTCATTCCTTCTTGGTGGCGGCGGCAGAGGTGGAAGGCCTGCGTTGCCCTACGGGCGGTCCTTGCAAGGCTGATCCCTCCAGGCGCCCTCGCGAGGCTCGTTCTGCCAGCGATCCTCACGAGGTCGCTCATGCCACTCCTGGCAAGGGCCACGGTCGTGCCATCGTCCTCCGCCACGTCCTCCTCCTCGGCCGTAGACCTGGTCGTTGCACTTGGGGCGTCGACCGAAGTGTCCTTCTTGAACGGCCCTGAGTTCTTGACATTCGTTGGTGTTGTGGGTGTGGAGGTTGTGGTAGGCGCAGCACGGTTGGCTGCCCTTCGACGACTCTGGCTGATCCTTGCCACGCTTCATGCGTGGTTCCGCTGCAAGCACGGTTGCTCCCTTGCGCTTCACGTCCTTGGCCCTGGCCTTCTTTTCTTCTGGGTCGGCAACTGGAAGCTTGAGGAGGGAGAGGCGTCCTTCCTCAGCTCTTGCGCACTTGGTCGCCAGGTTGAATAGCTCCAGGGATGTGCACAACTCCTCGTGGATGGTGAGCTCCTACTTCACCTTGATGTCACGGACACCATCAGAGAATGCTAAGATGATGGCCTCGTCCGTCACCTTGGGGATCTTGAGGCGAGCGCTGTTGAAGCGCTGGATGTATTTCTGCAGGGTCCCTCCGGGCTGTTGCTTGATGCAATGCAGGTCACCCGCGGCCGGAGGGCGGTCGCGAGTGCCCTGGAAGTTGGCGATGAAGCGGTTGCACATCTCGTCCCAGGATGAGATCGAGCCGGGAGGCAGGTTCAGGAGCCAAGTGAGGGGACCGTCCTTGAGTGCCATGGGAAACTAGTTTGCCATGACCTTCTCGTCTATGTTGGCCGCCTCGATGCCCCACTCGTAGAGCTGCAAGAACTCCGCGGGGTCGGCTGTACCGTCGTAGCGGGGAGGCAGGTCCGGCTTGAACTTGCCCGGCCAGGCGACGCTACGCAGCTCGGTGGTGAAGGCGCAACAACCTGTTGTGGTTACCGGATCCCTTTGCTGAGGCGGGGCTTGCTCTTGCTGGTACCCGCGCACTGCCGCCAGGGGCAGCATGGGGTCTTGGCGCGCCGGTGCGGAGACGCGGTCTTGTCGTGCTGGTGCAGGAAGCATGCGAGCGCCTTCTTGAGGTCAAGGGATTTCTTGGCAGCTTCTTTCTTGTCGCACGGGTGCTGGATGCGGTGGGTCGCGTCTAGGGGCCATGCGCCTTGGAGCCAGGGCGCCGTCTTGGGGGAGAGGTGGCGGAGGCGCTCCCTGAGCTGCGTCGCCCATGCCTGACGGAGGGTGCGGCAGCGAGAGGGACGACGCGGGAGAGCCCCCTGCGGTGCTGACGAGCTCAGTGAAGCGAGCGAGCCATTCTTCCTAGAGGTCATCGACAGGGCGGTAGTGCAGGAGCTCACGTGCCAGGAGCAACGCGGCCTGCGCGTCCGTGGGCGCGCGACAAGCGTGAGACGATGAACCAGCTAGGGTCAGCGATGGAGTTGGGGTGTGGCCTTACCACCGCACCGAGGGGTGCAGCGAAGATGCTTGCTGCTCGTTCCCCACTGGGCCAGTGGCGGTGTTGGTGGTAGGCGACAGAGAACGACGAGGAGGCCCGCTAACAAGAGCCGTCTGGGCGACACGTGCGATGAGAGCAGCCCGGCGCTTGGTGCGGGCTCAGAAAGCGTCAGCCATGGATGCGACGAAGCGATGGGACACAGATCGGCAGAAGGAAGATTCTGGTGCACCCCTACCTGGCGCGCTAAATGTCGGATATCGTGTTCCGGCAAACCCTCAAGGTTCGAACTCCGGGGAGCACACGAAGATTTCCTCCTACCGATTCACGCCCTCAGCCTCGCCGCGATCCCTAAGCTAGATCGATGAACTCACAGCACAAGAGACACAAGGTTTATACTAGTTCGGGCCACCGTTGTGGTGTAATACCCTGATCCAGTGTGGTGTGGTGGATTGCCTCTTGGGCTGATGATGAACAGTACAAGGGAAGAGCAACCTCGCGAGGAGAGGTGTTCTTCTGGTGGCGTGATGTTCTTCTTGGGAATAATTCGATTCCTGGCTACTGTGGTGGTGGCTAGCCCTATTTATAGAGGCCCTAGTCCTCTTGGAAGGGATCCAACAACAGCCATTTTTAAAGTGGACAACTAGTACAAGCTATCCTGACTAAAGGTGGTCTTCGCCTGCTAAAGGTGCCGGTGATGACGCCGTCTTGGGATCCAGGGTGACCTCCTCCTGTCGCGCTGCTAGTCTTGGTCTCATTGCACTGATATGGACACCTTTACCTAATGCCTCGGTACTCCGCGCCTGCGCTTGCCTCCTTTGCACCAAAGAGGAAACGACGACACTGCGCGAGCTGGCGCCCGCCTGGTGCCCACCTGGCCTTGATCGTCATGGCTTGCGTCATGGGCACCAGTACCCCTTGCCTTGATCTCTCCGCCTCCTCGCGAGCCAGCCTGGTGAGGCCACTCTTGAGGAGGCCTTGTGTCGTCCGCCCCGCGAGGCTTGGCCCCTCACGAGGGTCTTGAGTGCTTTGGTTGATGAGAATAGGCCATACTGGGCCACCGATTGAGCCACGCTACGGGCCACAGGCAAGCAAGTCTGGGGACCCCCATTCCCAGAACGCTGACAAAGACAATTTTTATCTTTAATTAGAACCGCAGCAACAATTAATGTAATATAACTCTGCAGTGTTTTAGAACGATGCATGTTATTTCCATGTTTAACCTCTCCTTGTATGTCCACCCTACGCCCATTGGGCAGGCTTGCTGGCACGTAAACCCAAACTGCAGTGCTTTGAAAGATGGGTCCTTTAGTGGCCGGCAGGGTGTGCTTGCTGCCGTGCAAACCACCTTGCCATTCTCAGCATGGCCGCTCGAACTGTCGAGCGGACTCGAGACAGAGCGAGAGCGTTACCAATAGCGGAAGGCCACCCTGCCGTTCTCGACGCAGCTGCTCGATCTGTTGAGTGGACTCGAAACAGACCAAGGGTATTGCCAATAATGGAAGGGCCCCACTGCGTGCAGGTTTCTCATACAAAGGAAAGATCTCCGAGGAAGATAACCTTATCTAAAAAGGAATTACTCAGAGTTTTTGCATGACTTAGCTTTCTTGTCGTCGCGCGAACACTTGCTGCATCCGCTGACGGAGCTACTCACTTGGTCGCCTTCTTCCTTAGAAGCCATGGTGACAGAGAGACTGTTGGACTGACGTCCGGAGCAGATTCTCACAACTGCGCGCCCCTACCTGGCATGCCAAAGATGTCGGTGGAAACGACACCTATGGGATCACGGGAATCCCTACTACTGTTGCAGGGTGCAGGGTCGTGAGAAGAGTAGGATCAACAATCAGCACAAGCACAAAGGACATTTACCCAGGTTCGGGTTGCGAGGATGCGTAATACCCTAGTCCTGCTTTGGTGTCTATTTGAGTGTTCTTGGAGTTCTTGAGCTAGTTACGATGAGTGTCACTTGTCCCCGGGTCCCAATCCTTCTCCTGGATGCCTCGGGCCTCCTTTTATAGTCAAGGGGGTCACCACAGTGGCACACAGGAGGTGGCATCGGTGTACAGTGGCTAAGCTTATCGCTAGCCATTACGGGACAAGACACATTTAATGCGCCTCTTAGGTGTCCCCCTCACTTTATCGGGGACGGAAACCAGCGCCCGTCCCGTCTACCGCCGCCTCGCCTTGCTCCGACACGCGTCCAGGCCAACGGTGCGCATGGGTCCATGTAGGCTGGCAAGCTGCTGAGGTGGCGCAATGGTAGGGCCTTCACGAAGACCTGCATGCCACCATGTAAGCACGTGCTGAGTTGTCCTGGAAGCCTCATGTCGACATGCAGGTGCCTGCCTAGCTGGTGGGCTGGCAGCTGCATGGGAACAGTGGTGGAAACTTGGCGGGCGTGGGCCTGGCCGTGGACCTGCAGATGTCCTTGACAAGGGCCTTGCCGGGGCCCCGACAAGGGTCTTGCTGTGGCGTCACTGTCGTCCCTGGCAAGGATCTTGCTGGAGGTCTTGTAAATTTCCTCGGCAAGGATTCTGCCGAGGCTCGTCGTCTTCTAAACCTTATCTAAGTTCGTGTGTTTCTTGTCTTCACAAAGATGTGCATGCCATAATGGAGGCGCCTCCCGATCCTTGGTTCCAATGTGGTTGGAGGAAAACCTGGGGCTCAAAGGTGGTGCGCCCCGCTGGCATCGGGCAAGTCGCCCCGGCAGGGTTCTTGCCGTGGCTGCGGAGGCTGCCCCATCAAAGGGCTTGCCGGGGGAGCCTGTCCTGCCCTCTTACTCTTTGTCTTTGTGTCTTGGCACCGCTTTGACCATCCTGTGGCTTCGACCCCGCCCCCTTCCCTGCTAAGTGTGGTCGCAGGCGCGGCTCTGACTACCCGTGCACAAGGGGTACAAAGGAGTGTCCCTACTTTAGTAGACCATTACATGTTTAGACTGCAGATTACATTGAGCGAAGGCTAATGATCAACAATTAACTTGGTAATGCATATGTCCAGGTGAACCTCCCTGGAGTCCCCGTGCCCTGCGTTGGGGGTGAATCATAACATGCGTCTTCCATGTCCACATCGGTGGGAAGGTCCCAGCTCTGCACAGTCCTAGTCAGCATGATGGAGTCGATGTCGCCGCCCACGTACCTCTGAGGGGTAGTAACAGTGAGCATGCACCCATACATCAGCCTCGTGTCAGTGTTAGCGTTAGTGGCGTTTCCCCTAACACACACTACAGAGACGGGACGGTGGCCTGCGCGGGCCTCGCCGGTGCCCACGATCAAGAGGAAGACGCTGATGTCCTCATCCGAGACTAGCAGGCAGCATTGATCCTCCAGCGATTCCGGCACAGTGAACGGGTAGCATGTCTCGTACTTGATGTTCTTCACCAAGGGCCAGTGGTGACCGCCACATGCATCCGTGAGGTGATGCACGATGTCCACTGGCAAGCCCCAAAACAGCATCGGGCACTCATAGTAGTAGTCGAAGGGCTCCTTGGAGGCATCGACCAGGCCGTCCATGAAACGGGAGTGGCTATAGGGGATGTTGCGCCAGTTGAATATATGAGAAAGTTACTACGAGATTTAATCCGAATAAGCACAAAAAAAAAATCATGACGGCTATAACAGAGATTAAACTAATCATGTGGACTAGAATAGTAGATGAACAGATAGAATCTAGGATATAGGGTAGAAACATGAATTCTACCACGATTTCCAATAGGAAGGACAAAAACACATACGGGGCAATGGGAGCAGCACCGTTGGCGTTGAGGTTGTCGCCCATGTCATTGAGGAAGAGGTTGCCGAGGTCGGGGAAGAAGTCATCGTCGGTGAAGTCGTCGCTGCCAGCAGTTGCGAGAGTGCGCTCCCCAAATTTCAACAGTGCCCGCCAAATGGAGAGCGGGAGGTAGTGGCTATAGGGGACGTTGTCGGTGTCAAAATAGGCGGATCTCGGGTAGGGGGTCCCGAACTGTGCGTCTAAGGCTAATGGTAATAGGAGACTGGGGACATGATGTTTACCCAGGTTCGGGCCCTCTCGATGGAGGTAATACCCTACTTCCTGCTTCATTGATCTTGATGATATGAGTATTACAAGAGTTGATCTACCACAAGATCAGAGAGGCTAAACCCTAGAAGTTAGCCTATGGTATGATTGTTGTTGTCCTACGGACTAAACCCTCCGGTTTAAATAAACACCAGAGGGGGCTAGGGTTACATAGAGTCGGTTACAGAGAAGGATATCTACATCCGAATCTCCCAGCTTGCCTTCCACGCCAAGGAGAGTCCCATCCGGACACGGGATGAAGTCTACAATCTTGTATCTTCATAGTCCAACAGTCCGGCCAAAGTACATAGTCCGGCTGTCCGGATACCCCCATATCCAGGACTCCCTCAGTAGCCCCTGAACCAGGCTTCAATGACGATGAGTCCGGCGCGTAGATTGTCTTCGACATTGCGAGGCGGGTTCCATCTCCGAATACTCCAAGATAAATTCCGAACACAAGGACCGTGTCCGGCTCTGCAAGACAAACTTCACATACCGCCGTAGAGAGAACAATAATCCACGAATCTAATCTGCTGACAGCTCTTCATATTGTGACATCACGCCACTGCCTGGCACTTATTCGAGCCATTTTTTCATAACCAAATACCGCACATATTGCAAGGCGGTTCCTTTGGCATGTCTTATCGAAGCAAAGATCGTGTCCCTATTATCGCGGGATTCTCATCAATATGGGTATGGGAAATCCCACCATGCCTGTTGGGGACGCTTGATATTCTCCCCCCTTTATAGAGGGATCAAGGCCTATCCCTTTTCTTACCACGCTTGCGCCTTTCCGCCCCTCGAGTTCCAACACCCGAAGCTCAAGCTTAGGTACTTCGTCGGATCTTCAACCATGTCCGGATCCAACCTTCAAGGTCGGTGGATGGCCTCCTCTGTCACAGAGGAGGACATTGCGAAGCTCAGGGAGGCTAGATACCTGACCGCCGATGTCAAGCATAGGCTTCCTGCCCCCGAGTAGATCATCCCCACTCCCGAACCCAACGAGAGTGTCGTATTTGTTTCCCACTTCCTCCGGGGCTTGGGCTTTACTCTTGATCCCTTTATGAGGAGGCTCATGTTCTATTACGGGCTAGATTTTCATGATCTAGCTCCGGATTCCATCCTCCACATCTCGTCGTTTATCGTCGTATGCGAAGCCTTCCTCCACATCACCCCCACTTCGGCCTATGGCTCAAGACCTTCAATGTGAAGCCGAAGATGATTGAGGGGCGACACGTAGAGTGTGGGGGCGCCGCAATAAGCAGAAACGCTGATGTCCCATGGTCGGAAGGTTCTTTCTCGGAGGTGTCCGATCTGTGGCAACGGAGGTGGTTTTACATCACAGCTCCCCGAGGCACGAAGTGGGCGGCCGCCCCCGCCTTCCGCTCGGGCCCTCCACCTCAGCTGGCGTCGTGGGCCAACGTAGGATTGGACTGGGGGTCTGCAAACGATGTACCAATGTTGCAGAGCCTAATTCGGGAGCTCCTTGAGAGGGATATTAGTCTTGTCAAAATAATCCAGGTAATGCTAGTTCGGCGGGCCCTGCCATGTAAACGTCGATCTCTCCGGATGTGGGAGTTCAATCCAGAAGGCCCGCGAACCATTCGGCACTTCTTCAGCATGACGCTTGAAGGAATGTATAAGTTGTTCTTTGGACCACGAATAAAGCGTCCGGACACCACCAAGGATGCGGGCCTGAGCTGCAATCGCCGAGATACCCAAGTAAGTAACCCTATGACCGAACACTTCATTTATATTTATCATAGCATTGTTCTGAAAAATTGTCCACGACCAGGATTGGCTTAGTAAGGCAGAGAGAATCAGGTGTCCCACCCCGCTTCCCGAAGGCTCGCCCGGTCCGGCGATAGCCAGGATGCTTGAGCGGGCGCTAAGACAAGTGCCATCGGAGAAATATGAAGGGAGGAGTGGAGAAGCCAAGAGTGAGCTTCACACATTATGCATCCGAACCGGGGGAATAATGTTTCCACGGAGGACAATCGGGGAGGTGAATCTAAGGTTTCCTCCCCCCGTGGGAAAAAGAGGGCTACCTCCGAAGATTTGGAGACGGAGGTGCCTAAGCAAGGGAAGAAAGCTTCTCCCGAGGGCCCTGCCCCGAAGGGCATTCTCACCGCATCGTGCCTACAAACGGGCCAGTCCACCACCGAGCTGTAAGATAATGATAAACAAGAAGTTATTGCTTTTTCCTCTCAGAGAAATAACCAGGATCTATTTTGTGTAGTCCGGCTAGTAGCTCGTCTCAACAGGGTTCGTCTTCGGGGGATCTTCTTCCGGAGATGATGGAGAGTGAAACCCCACCTACCGCTCCGCCCCATGGGGCGAACAACCATGAGGTGTCGTCACGGAGGAGCTCAGATCTGCTGAGGCTGGAAGCTGACGCTTCAGCCGTCCCGAGCCCGGCGCGTTCGGCCCCTTTGGCGGTTGATGAGAAGGGTCCGGAAAAATCCGGTGCCCGGCCGAACATGCTGGCGAGCCTCCTGGAGCAAGCCGCTCTCTCAGAGTGTCACCATACGCTGATGGGTACGATGTTGGAGAAGATTTTGTCCACCACAAGCGGGTTAAATGAAGCTTTTGGAAGTTTACTCAAAGGCTTCGAGGTACGCGAGAAAATACGTATTTTTTGATTGTTCCGCATGCGCTAGGTGTGCTCCGCATAGATAATAGCCCATGAGATTCTGGTTGCCAGCCCTAGGCGGCAAACGGAGGATCACACTCTCAGGTAATGATTGTACTACATTTATACGCAGGTGGCTAAGAGTCCGGCAAAAGACCGGAATTCTGAACTTGCCGAACTAAGGCGACAAATTGATGTGGTGGATACCGACGTCACGCTTATAATAAGAGGATTGACGAGTCACAGAGTATGCGCTCGTTTTTTCCTTATTTGCTTTAGGAAATATGAAGAGTATTGAAATATTAATATAATATGATGTGGCTGCAGGTGGAGCTGCTGCCATTGAGACCCTGAGGGCGGAACTTGCCCTAGCCAAGGAACAGGCCCGGGTTAGCAATGCGGCTGCCCTAAATTGGCAGCCGAAGACTTGAGAGCAGAACAGGCTACTCATCACCGAAGTGAAGAAAAGATAGCCGACATGGCTGTGGAGCTGAGGGACGCCACTGGCCGGTATGAGCTTCTCGAAAAGAAGAATCAGGCAAAGGCGGCTGGCCCAAAGAAGGCGCTAGATTCGGCTATGGAGACGCACTCTAAAATTAGAGATGCGCGGGAGGATCTTCGACAAGCCAGAGAAATCGCGGCTGGAAATCCTTATTTGTTGCAGATGAAGTTTTTAGATCCAAAGTATGCTCCGTTGGATAAGCTATGGAGCACTGCAGATGAGTATGCGGACTTGGCCAAGAGTGCGGCTGATGCGACCAAGTTGTTCAAGGATCATAAAGATAACGAAATGGAAAGGCTGTTCTGGTCACAATTTAATGCCCCAGCGCGCTCATTACCATTGAGTGAGAAGATGGCCGCTATAGCCGAGCTCCATAGGCTGTCCGGCCTTGCAATGAGGTTTGTAATAGACCATCTATGGCCGAGGGGACCGAAGTCGGACAGTTACTTTTGTTTGGTGCAACAATTATTTGGCGCCAGATTGCAAATCGATGCCGTGAAGAGGTCGGTGTGTATAGAGGGTGCGCGGATTGCTCTTACCCGTGTTAAGACATATTGGGCAGTTATGGAGGCCACTAGCGTTGCAACCCAGGGTCCGGCAGGAAGCCAAGACCCAACCGAGCAATACTTCGAGCAGGTCATAGAAGGTGCCCGTAGAATAGAGGCTCAGTGTTCGAAGAATGTAATGTTCGAGTGACAAATCACTGAATTGTAAACAATTATGTGTTAAATATAGAGGTTGTGTTTATACTTTTGCCTGAAAGTGTTGTATTACCTCCTGTGCGGCCATTTATGTATTCATATTACTTGAAAGTTAGCAGTCGTTGGCTTTAGCCCCCACGCATATAATGCGGGGGTGTTTGAAAGGTATATGTGTAATCACACTTGATCCAATGTCTTGGTACATTAAGGAGGTGATCGCACGTCGAACCAGGCAACCGGACTATATAGTTGTAACACTTTCACTTAGCCATGGGAGTTTAATGGTGGGGCTACTAAGTAGCCCCTAGTACATCCGCGTGCATCCGTATAGGGGCGCGTATGTACATGACCGATAAACGGTCCTTCGTTAATGCGGAGGAATCCTATAGATTCCGATGAGTCTTCGAGTGGTTGACCAGTCTCTCGCTATATCATGACAGTCAGTTTTCGGCTTTCTCTACTGAGGTGCTCAACCGGAATAACCAGGGCACAATCGCAGTAGTTCTCCTTTGGCCGCCTTAGCCGATAGAACAAAATGTAAGGCAGCAAACCCAGGAGTAGGGCAAACCCAACATTTGACCAAAGACATGATTCAGAGTTGATGCATATAAGTCCTAACTCGCGACGCCGAACACTCCCTAAGGTATTCGGACTTTATAACATATACTGGGTTGAGCAGCGCCCTTGATTATGAACCCTATATTTCTAGGTACGTGCATTGATCTGCCGTGGCGAAATGCCTATGATGCCAGTATCCACTGTGGGTGTATTGAATACCCACGGGATGTCAAGCAACAAAGACAGTAAAGAAGGTTTACTCAGGGGCTTAATCTAAAGAGAAACCTTTGAGCGGGGCCCTGCTACACGTCTGCGCCTTTGTCTCCATTGTGCCGTATCCTGGAAGGGTGTCGCACGATTAATGTCTGTAAAAACGAAAACTCATGTAAAAGAGTAAGTGTGCAAAAAGTTAGTTATTCTCGATGGATGTTAGAGATACGAGATATTTGGCTATTAATGAGGCAAGCCGAATTGTGGGCATCATTACATGTTTGCAGCCCCTGGTATCATTATGAGGATACATGTACATCACCTAGCTCAGGTTTATCCGGGCTATTTTGAAGAATGGTGGACTGGACTCGTCTATCCGTGTCTGTGGTCTTGACGACCGATCATGCTTCCGGTAGGAGAGGCCGCTTAATGTCCGGCCATTAGGGCCGCCACGTACTGTTATATCTTTCTGCCAATGGTTATGACGCCACGTGGACCGGGTATCTTAAGTTTAAGGCAGGCGTAGTTCGGTATTGCATTAAAGCAAGCGAAAGCCGTTCTTCCGAGTAATGCATGATAACCGCTGCTGAAGGGAGCGACGTTGTAGAGTAGTTCCTCGCTTCTGAAGTTGTCGGGAGAACCGAATGTCACTTATAATACGAGGGAGCCCCAGCAGTGGGCCTCAACGCCTGGTATCACTCCATTGAAGGTGGTGCTATTTTGGCTTATTCTGGATGGGTCTATCCCCATCTTGCGGATGGTGTCTTGATATATTAGATTAAGACTACTGCCGCCGTCCATTAGGACTCGAGTGAGATGGTATCCATCAATTATTGGGTCGATCACCAAGGCAGTTGATCCTCCGTGTCAGATACTGGCCGGGTAGTCCCTGTGATCAAAAGTGATAGGGCAGGCCGCCCAGGGATTGAATTTGGGGGCGACGAACTCTGCATGAGTTGCGTGTACCATATTTACCATTTTAACTTCTGGTGGGAATTTTTTCTGGGCCCCCGTATTCAGCTAGCGAGGCTCATGCTCGTCTTCGCTTGGTGTTTCCCTTCCCTTGTGTTCGGTGTTTAATTTGCCAGCCTACTTGAATACCCAACATTCTCTGTGGGTATGATTTGCAGGTTTGTCGGAAGTGCCGTGGATTTGGCACAATCTATCCAGGACTTTATTCAGGCCGGACGGTCCCTCCTTGCTGCCCTTAAATGACTTCTTTCCTTGACCGGGTCGAGAGCCCCTGAATCCGGTGTTGACCGCCGTGTTGTCCGGACTATCGTCATTCCAACACTTGTGCTTAGTGCGTCGTGGCTTCCCGTTGCCATCTCGAGTTTTGGATGTGCCCGGGTCACTTGTGCCTCTACGGGCCAACCAGCTGTCTTCGCCCGCACAAAAGCGGGTCATAAGTCTTGTTAAGGCTGCCATCGTCCTTGGCTTTTCTTGGCCGAGGTGTCTGGCAAGCCACTTCTCTCGGATACTATGTTTGAAGGCCGCTCGGGTTTCGGCATCCGGACAGTCGACAATTTGATTCTTCTTAGTGAGGAATCTGTTCCAAAGCTTGCGGGATGACTCTCCGGGCTGCTGTATTATGTGACTTCAATCGTCTGCATCCGGAGGTCGGACATAGGTTCCTTGAAAGTTGGCCCTGAAAGTATCCTCAAGTTCCTCCCAACTTCCAATTGAGTTTTCGGGGAGGCTCTTCAGCCAGTGCCGAGCTGGTCCTTTCAACTTGAGGGGAAGGTATTTGATGGCGTGGAGGTCATCCCCACGACCCATGTGTATGTGAAGGATAAAATCTTTAATCCAGACCCCAGGATCTATCGTTCCGTCGTATGCCTCTATATTCACGGGTTTGAATCCTTGTGGAAATTCATGATCCAGCACCTCATCGGTGAAGCACAGGGGCTACGCAGCCCCTCTATATCTGGCCATGTCGCAGCATGCTGTCGACTGTTGTTGCGCTCGGTGTTGATTCCGGACTGGTATTCGATCAGTATGATCGTTGTGGTGACCATAATCCCGCGTCGGAGCATGTCCTCTGGACCCTTAGATGGACTTGGCCGCACTAGCCTTTTTGTCCAGGAGCTCACGTAAATCGTGTGCGGTATCAGTGGCTGCTCTATCGTGGCCATGAGGTGGTTGGTCCGGCTGAGTGGCCATATTGTTCTTTGGCGGATTGGGTAGCAGTTTGCGTTTTGGGTAGCTCTTTGTGAGGCGATCGTCGCCACATTTTCCTTCGGTGTCCAGCACCTTGTTCCATCTTCGGTTGAGCGTATCCTGCGCGGTTTTAAGCCTTTGCTTCTGCTTCTTCAGGCTCCTCGCCGTGGCCAGAAGCTTTCTGCGGAGGTTATCTTGCTTCACACGTTTTTCCGGGATGATGAATGCATCATCAACTGGACTGTCCTCCCCTCCGTGGGTAGTTTGATAATTTCGGTCCTCGGGACCGCTGTGATCTGGCGTTTGTTCGGCGTGGCCTGGCTCTTCTTGATCTGTTGCTGGGTTCGAATTGTTACCTTTGGAGTCAATCAGAGTGTCGTTTTTCCTCGCGCTGTTATCGGTATTTTTACTGTGACTGGACTTAGAGCGGCGCCTGCGCCGTCGTTTTTGTTTTTGTTCGGGGGGTTTATCCTCCGTCGTGTCCTTCTTGTCACCGTTGTCTTCCTTAGGCGTGTCCACCATGTAGATGTCATAAGATGAAGTGGGGGTCCAGCGCCCCGTGGGCGGTGGTTCCAGATCGTCCCCTGCATCGACATCGGTACCGCCGATGTCGTCGGAGTCGAAATCAAGCATGTCTGTTAGGTCATCGACACTGGCTATGGAGTGGGTGGTGGGTGGGAGGTGATCTTCTTTGTCATACATGCCCCACTTAGGCCGGATACAGTTCGGCCAGGAATCTCCTGACAAAGGGAGAGACCCTAATGAATTTAGCACATCGCCAAAGGGGGAGTGCTGGAAGATATCCGCGGCGTGAATTTCCATGACTGGAGCCCAATCAGATTCGATGGGCATGGATGCACGCGGTCCAGGACCTACGACCGAAAACAAGTCCGGGGGTCCGAAGACACAGATTTCCTTAGAAGCGGAGTCTATGTTCGGCTCCAACGCCGATACGTGTGTGGCCTCCATGGTGGGGTCCAACCACCCGTCCTTGGATGGCACGGTCTGCTCTGGACCACAGTCCGGAGCCATGGCAGGGGCGATATCCCGAATACTGTCAGACAGCAGATCTAAGTCATGCGCGGGGCGATCGTTCGGCCCTCCTGACGTGGGCTCGAATCCGTCGAAGATCAAGTCTTTACGGATGTCGACGATGTAGTTTAGGTTCCCAAACCTGACCTGACGGCCAGGGGCGTAGCTGTCGATCTGCTCTAGATGGCCAAGCGAGTTGGCCCGCAGTGCAAAGCCGCCGAACACGAAAATCTTTTCGGGGAGAAAAGTCTCACCCGGGATGGCGTTGCTGAAGTTTGGAGAAGCCATCGAGCCTTACAGCGACGACACAGAGGAACTCTCAATGAAAGCACCAATGTCGGTGTCAAAACCGTCGGATCTCGGGTAGGGGATCCCGAACTGTGCGTCTAAGGCTAATGGTAATAGGAGACTCGCGACATGATGTTTACCCAGGTTCGGGCCCTCTCGATGGAGGTAATACCCTACTTCCTGCTTGATTGATCTTGATGATATGAGTATTACAAGAGTTGATCTACCACGAGATCAGAGAGGCTAAACCCTAGAAGTTAGCCTATGGTATGATTGTTGTTGTCCTATGGACTAAACCCTCCGGTTTATATAGACACCGGAGGGGGCTAGGGTTACACAGAGTCGGTTACAGAGAAGGAGATCTACATCCGAATCACCAAGCTTGCCTTCCACGCCAAGGAGAGTCCCATCCGGACACGGGATGAAGTCTTCAATCTTGTATCTTCATAGTCCAACAGTCCGACCAAAGTACATACTCCGGCTGTCCGGATACCCCCTTATCCAGGACTCCCTCGGACGTTGCGGCCGCCGAATGGAGCGCATGAGTAGCACATGAAGCAGTAGTTGGTGCTTCTCCCTAAGTCTCTATCTCTACTCTTATCTCTATCTCTACTACTCTTCTTTGTTTTTTATAACAAATCGAATAGTACCATGCTGTCCGCTGCACGCCCGGCTAAATACGCCTCATCACCTCCATCATCACCAACTGAGTATTTTATAGGAGTAAACCGAGTTGGTGATGATGGTGTGCCGTGCAACGCACGGGCATCTTGCTAATTTTTTGCATATAATTCCAAACACCATGTAGACATGGTCTTTGACCATTTTACAACTATGCTAGTATCATTATTAGTGGTCAGCCGGTGCAAGTTATAGCCCCGGGTGTTTTAACATTTTTTTTAGTAATGATATCTGGCGATTGTTCACCACGAGCTCAATCCTGGTGAATCCAACGTAACCATCAGATTTCCATCCGACGGTGGCCTGTTTTTAAGCCATATATTTGACAAAACCGCCAACCTTACACACGTACTGTAACTGTGTCATGGGCGTTTGCAACTGCCATTTCTTCCAGCGAACGTTTGCTGGGGATTGGAGTTAGCACCAATGGTGTTTCATAGTTGTTCTACCCTCGGGCATTGAAGTTTGTAACTAGTTTAGATTAGAATATACTACTCCTCCGGTGCTAGTAGTAGAGCAGAGTCCTAATCCACTACTACTCTACTCAAGCAAGTTAGGGCATAGTAGTAGGTACTGTAGGGAGTACCAATACTGTGATCACTCAAGCAAGTTGTCTGGCATCAATATGACCCTACGCTGCTGGTATGTGTCTCGTAAGTCTAGCGGCGTGCTGTAGTCATCATCACCTATCCACTTCCCGCAGCACATATTCGCTTCTCCATCTTTGTCCGCACATAATCTCATCCAATCTTCCATCCCCGCTAAGGCGCCTCCCCCCTCGTCCGAAACCCAAGCACTAACAATGGCAGAACCGAGCAGCGTCCGCCGAAAGAGTGGCTGGAATTCACTCCCGACAGAGGTAATCAAGCTCATTGTTTCACGCGTGGACAATCTCAATACCATGCCGCTCGCCGCGTCCTAGTCGGGGTTGTATCATTAACTCAAAGCCCTTAGGCCGCAGCTTTTTAAGCCAGCTCCTTGCTTGCTGATGCTGACTAATCATTAGACATGGCATGTCACACATCATAACGATTCTAGGGTGGCGAGCATCAACCCCCTTGACTGCGATCTGATCCCCATCACCCTCAACTACATTAACGGTATGTACTGGGTCGGCATGAACACATCTTGGATGGTGCTCATCGACGGTCATGGTAGCTGGATGCTCGTGGAGGTCTAGACTCGGTGATTGATCCCCCTTTCTTTGATTAACATTGCACTGCTTTGGCACCGTGGCCCAGAATACTCGGAATCTTATAGTAGCCAACAAGATACCAAGTCTGATTTGCTCAAGGTTGTAATCTTCCAAGTGCCCATAAGATCTGTGAATTATAAAGACTTCAGGCTAATTACGTTCTTCAAACGCAGTCTCGCCTACCTGACAGGTCACCGCGGTAAGTTGATAAATCTGCACATCCATCGCAGGATCATACATCCTCCATGGTTGTTTGATGCCATGAACACAAGTGCTTCATTTACGCTGTCGACTCCTTCTATGGCTGGATGTATTGCTCGCCTACTCCAGTCATCGCTACAAACGGCTATTACAACAGTATGTTACTTTCCTATGATATCATGATGGCTTTCTTATATTACTGTCAACATTTACTGAAAAGATATTCATGCTCATAACATGCTGTTCTTAAGATTGACTACATTAAGAGTCCTTTTTTATTTGACTCCAACTTGATATGATGTTGTAGGCCTCCTAGTGTCCCTTCCCTTCCTAATCCCAGAAGGTTCCTGGTGTCGGTGTCAAAATCGGTGGATCTCGGGTAGGGGGTCCCGATCTGTGCGTCTTAGGCTGATGGTAATAGGAAGCAAGGGACACAATGTTTACCCAGGTTCGGGCCCTCTCGACGGAGGTAAAACCCTACTTCCTGCTTGATAAATATTGAAGATATGTGGAATACAAGAGTAGATCTACCACGAGATCGTAGAGGCTAAATCCTAAGAGCTAGCCTATGATGGTATGATTGTAGTTGTGATCGGCCTTCAAAGGACCATCCTCTCCGGTTTATATAGACACCGGAGAGCTAGGGTTCACATGGAGTCGGTTACAAGGAAGGAAATATAATATCTGGATCACCAAGCTTGTCTTCCACGCAAAGGAGAGTTCCATCCAGACACGAGCTGAAGTCTTGAGTCTTGTATCTTGACGCTTCTATAGTCCGGACGATGAATATAGTCCAGCTGTTTTGGATATCCCCTTATCCAGGACTCCCTCAATAGCCCCTGAACCAGGCTTCAATGACGATGAGTCCGGAGCGCAGTCTTGTCTTCGGCATTGCAAGGCGGGTTCCTCCTCCGAATACTCCAAGGTAATTATTGAACACGTAGATTGTGTCCGGATCTGCAAAATGATCGTCACATACCACCGTAGAGAGAATGATACTCCAACTGACAACTTTTTAGACGACGCGATATGTCATTTCGGTTAGATCAACCTTTTTCACAACCAGCCACAACGCGTATTGCGAGGCGGTTTCCTTGACACGCCTTGTCAAAGCAGAGATCATGTCCCCTTATCACGGGATTCTCATCAATACGGGTATGGGTAATCCCCCCGTGCCATCAATCGTGGCGCTTGGGAAGTAAGCGATTCTCAATTGGCTAGTGGGGAGGCTCTCCGCTTTCGTCGCCTCTATAAAGGGATAAGAGTTCCCCATTCTTACCCACGCCCTCTTCCTCCTCTGCCGACTCTTGCCTCCCCGAGCTCCAACGCCCTAGTCCAAGTCTCCTCCGCAGAGCTAAACATGTCCGGAGCAGGAGGCAAATGCGTGGCTTCCACCATGAAGGAGAGAAACATCGCAAGTCTTTAGGCGGCTGGATACTTGGCTGCAGACATAGCGCACCGGCTATCAGACGGTGGGCAGGTCATTCCAACTCCAGGACCCCACGAGAGGGTCATGTTCCTTGCCCACTTCGTCCGTGGACTGGGGTTTCCACTCCAACCCTTCGTCCGCAGGCTCATGTTCTACTACGGGCTAGATTTCCATGATCTAGCCCCGAATTTCGTCCTCAACATCTCGGCGTTCATCATCGTGTGCGAGGCTTTCCTCCGCATTAAGCCTCATTTCGGCTTGTGGCTCCAAACCGAAGGGGAAGAAGGAGGAGAAGAAGAAGATGCCGCCCTATCCGGATAGGATGGGGGGCCTAAGACGGCGGACCAGCGGACCAGGAGAGGCCCCCGGCGCAATGCCGTCATACCCTTGTCGTCTGACGACGACGAGGCAGATTCCTCCCGCGAAGGCGGGGAGGAACAAGAAGAAACACCACCTCCCCATGTCGGGGGAGGGAAGAAGAGGAAGGCCGCCCCACTGGGAGAGACTGGGACGTCCAAGAAGGGAAAAGTGTCCCTTCCGGACTACTCTGCCACCGCCGCCAATAGCGAAGAAGGGTGGCTACCCAGGAAGAAGCCCCTAGTGCGATCGTAAGTACCCGCACTCCATCATAATTTTGCTTCATAGTTTTGTTTGTAATGCCGAACTTGTATGCAGTCCGGCCAGGGCCCATCCTGAAGTGTCGTCTTCGGACGGGTCCTTGAGTGAGTCAGCAATGAACTCACTCCCGATGGCCACGTCTCCTCGGCCTACGGACGATACAGAGGTGTTGTCCCAAAGGCTCCCGGCGATGGCGGAGGTGGCCCTGGAGGCGCCTCAAGGCGGTGTCCCAAACGTTGGGCTCGCGGGGTTCAAGGTCCGCGCGGATCATGTTGGTGAGAGCCACAGTAAGCCGGGCTGTCAGCCGAACACTGCTCCGGAGCCCTTAGTGGCTCCGGACTTAGGCGGGCAACCCCTCGTTATGGAGGGAGGGCCGTCTGTATCAAGGACTTCCGTTGCGCCCCAGGCGCTGGATTTTCTGCTGGAAGCGCTTTGCGGCGCTTCCCTAGATGAAGAGCACCGTACTCTTATGAGTGCGGTGATTCAGAACGTTTCGTCCGCCAAGAGCAGACTAACCGAAGCCTGCACCAGCCTCCTGACAGGCTTTGAAGTAAGTAAAAATGTGTGAAATCACCACCCGATAGGTAGTAGCCCCTGATACTCTGTTTGTTGTTCGAAAAAACAAACGGAGGGTCAGTTATAATCCGCAAGAGTCTAACAATAAGTTTGAATGTAAATAAACAGGCTGTGCTGCTGGCCGCTGCTGCTCGCACGGCCGAAATCGCCGGCCTAACACAGGACCTAGAGCGGGCACAGGGAGAGCTCGACCTTATGAGGAGGTAGCTCGAAGAGAGCAAAGGTGAATGATTCCCCTCTCTCATGTAATGAATAGTATATAAAATTTGATTATGCTCACGACAAAATGTCGTGATATGGTAACAGAGGTCACCACCGAAGTGGCGTCTCTCAAGAAGGCGCTATCCGAGGCCGAACACAAAGCGGCCTTGGAACTCAAGGAGCGCAAAAAACAAGAGGCCCGAGTGGGCGAGGTACAAGAAGAGCTCCAGGAGCTCGGCAAGAAGCTCGAGTCTGCGGAGCAGGAGCTTAAACCAAAGAGGCCAAGCTTGCAAAGGCCCTTACAAATACAAAATACGCCAAGGCCGAAGCCGAGAGGGCACAACAAGAGATCCAGGAGGCCAAAAAGATAGCGGCGGGTAAGAAATTTTTTATGCAAAGCAAACATGTGAAGGAGGCGTTTCTTTTACTTACTCAAATTCGAAGCTCTCCAGGGGCATTCGCAGACCTGCCACGCAGCGTATCAGATGCCGCGGAGTTCTACCGTGCCTAGGAGGGGAGCTCAACGGAGAAGTTGTTCTGGTCCCAGTATGCTGGGGCCGAACATGCAACGCCTCTGAGTGACCAACTGAAGCAATTGGTCGAACTCCACAAGGTGGCCGAAGTGGCTATGAAAGATCTCCTAGTCCGGATATAGCCTGGTGAGCTTCTGCCCACCAGCTACTTTGGCCTGATCAAGCGGATGGTGGATTCCTGTCCGCGACTGGAAGTCATCAAGCGATCCGTTTGCATTGAGGGTGCCCACCGGGCCCTTGCCCGGGCAAAGGTGCATTGGGGCAAGCTGGATGCGGAGAAGCTGGTGAAGGACGGGCCGCCAGAGGGCAAGACGCATCGTGTCCCCGAGAAGTATTATGATGGCGTGATGAAGGGTGCTTGCCTCGTGGCTGATGAATGTACCAAAGACATAATTTTTGAATGAATTCACCTCTGTCATGTTTGTAATTTAAAGACGAAGTTACTTGCACTATGTAGCGCTTTTTTTATTTAAAATATCACCTTCTATGCGGCTGTTTATCAAATTCTAAAAGTAGGCCAGTCATTGGCTTCCGCCCCCATGTAACTAGTACTGGGGTGTTCGTGGAAAACCTGGACACTCTTTATCCAAATGTTTGGTCCCCTAAGGAGGTGTCCAGCGCAGCGAACAAGGCAATCGGACTATGCGACTTTATAACCTTCACTTAGCCATAGAAGTCTAACATTTTAAATTTCGGCGAAGCCCCTAGAATCCGGAAGGCCGAATTGGGGCACTATACACACTTGTATCGGACAAAGCTGAATTAACGCCTAAAGCACAAAAATCTTGAAGGATTTTAAGACCTATCGAATAGCGACCAGTCTCTCGCCACATCATGTTGGACAATTTTGTGCTTTCTCTACTGAGGTGCTCGTCCAGAAGAACAAGGGCACAATCGCAGTAGTTCTCCCTGCGCTACCTTAGCCGAATTAACGGAACGTAAGGCACCAAAACAAGGGAGCCAGACTATCCCAACCGTAACCCAAGACATGATTCAGAGTTGATGCATATAATGCTATAAGTTCAGGGTGCCGCACTGTTGAAAGTGTTCGGACTTGACTTGCCGTATTATGGGGTGCCATAAGAAGCCCCTGGCAAACTAAGCGTACCAAAGTGTACGGATGCAAAATTAAATAGACATTTATAAAAAATGCTCAAATAAAAATAAGTAAGCTGACGCTATATGTGGTCTCCCATTGATAAATAATACGTTTAGGCGTATGTTTACAATGTATGCATTAAACGGAGACCAATAGGATTATTTGACATATCCTATCCAGGGGAAGGCTACGTACAGATAGATAAAGCAGGAACAACAATCGTAAATAGATTCCACCTGGGTGTTTCTTGCTGTGCCCAAAGCCTGTTGCCTCCTGGGTTTCCTCTCCTATGTAAGTCCGACAATCCGGCTATTCTGGAGAAGCTGCACTAAAGCAATGTCGTTAAGGGTGAATGGAAAGGTTATGAAGTGATACCGTACTGTTGACTGAGCCCCTGATACGCCTTCGCCTGTGCCCATGGTATTTTGAGTGCGTAATTGTGTACGCATTGTACGAATACTGTTCTGATGGGATTTGAGTGGAGGCCGGACTGCTAGTCCTGCTCTTGTCGTGCCTGCTGATCTTGCTGCGGGGTGTTCCACCCTCGCTTGATGGAGCTTGAAGTTGTCGTCGCTGGATTGGTGGTTTGTCGGAGGAGGCCGCGTTGTATTTCGGCCGCAAGGGCTATAGTGTGTTCTTCTGTACGGAGAGAGCGGTCCATATTTCCATTGACTGTTATGACCCCATGCGGGCCTGGCATCTTGAGCTTGAGGTATGCATAGTGTGGTACCGCATTGAATCTAGCAAATGCGGTTCGCCCGAGCAGTGCGTGGTCACCACTGCGGAAAGGGACGATATTGAAGATTATCTCTTCGCTTCAGAAGTTATCCGGAGATCCGAAGACCACCTCCAATGTTATAGAGCCCGTGCAATAGGCCTCTACTCCAGGAATTACACCTTTAAAGGTGGTTTTGGTGGGCTTAAACCTTGAAGGATCAATGCCCATCTTCCACACTGTATCCTGGTAAAGCAGGTTCAGGCTGCTGCCGCCGTCCATGAGGACTCTCGTGAGGTGGAATACGTCGATGATTGGGTCTAAGACCATTGCGGCTGAGCCGCCGTGACGGATGCTAGTAGGATGATCCCTACGATCAAAGGCGATCGGACAAGCTGACCATGGGTTGAATTTGGGGACAACTGGCTCCATCGCGTATACGTCCCGTAGTGCTTGCTTCCGTTCCCGCTTGGGGATGTGGGTGGCGTAAATCATGTTGACCATTTTCACCTGGGGAGGAAATTTCTTCTGTCCCCCTATGTTCGGACGCCGGGGCTCATCGTCATCGTCGCTGTGCAGCCCCTTGTCCTTGTTTTCGGCGTTTATTTTGCCAGCCTGTTTAAATACCCAGCAGTCTCTGTTGGTGTGGTTGGCTGGCTTGTCCGGGGTGCCATGAATTTGGCACGAGCGCTCTAGTATACGGTCCAGACTGGACGGTCCTTGATTGTTATGCTTGAATGGCTTCTTCCGCTGACCGGATTTGGATCCGCTGAATCCGGCATTGACCATCGTATCCTCGGTGTTGTCGCCGTTGTTTCATCGCTTGTGTCTGTTGCGCCGTGGCTTGCCATTATTGTCCCGGACATCTGAAGTTCCTAAATGTGGCGTAGTGCTACTGCGAGCCAACCAGCTGTCCTCGCCCGTGCAAAAGCGGGTCATTAGTGTCGGAAGAGCTGCCATGGACTTGGGTTTCTCCTGGCCGAGGTGTCTGGCGAGCCACTCATCACGGATATTGTGCTTGAAAGCCGCCAGGGCTTCGGTGTCTGGACAGTCGACTATTTGGTTTTTTTAGTTAGGAACCGAGTCCAGAATTTCCTGGCTGATTCTCTGGGCTGTTGAGTAATGTGGCTCAAGTCATCGGCATCCGGAGGTCGCACTTATGTGCCCTGGAAGTTGTCAAGAAATGTGTCTTCCAGATTTTCCCAACTGCCAATGGAATTTGCGGGCAGGCTGTTTAGCCAGTGCCGGGCAGGTCCTTTGAGCTTAAGGGGAAGATACTTGATGGCATGTAGATCATCTCCACGGGCCATGTGAATGTGGAGAAGGAAATCCTCGATCCATACCGCGGGGTCTGTTGTGCCATCGTATGATTCGATGTTTACGGGTTTAAACCCTTCTAGGAATTCATGATCCATCACTTCATCAGTGAAGCAGAGGGGGTGTGCAGCGCCTCTGTGCCGGGCTATGTCACGGCGCAGTCTGGCTACGTCTGACTGGTTGTATTCGGCCCGGCCGGATTTGCTGTTAGTGTATCCCGTATGACGGTCATCATCATGTGCTTCGGCGCGTCCCCGTGATCCGTAGATCGATCGTGGTTGTCCTGCGGCGTTATCCAGTTTATCGTGCAGGTACTGAGTGTTGCCCTGGGCCGTAGTAAACCGGCGCGGGGGTGCAGGCTGGTATTTTGGCTGATATACCGTTTTGTCCCAACCTCGCGGCGGTCGGTCAGCCGTGGGGCGCTCGAGTCCATATTCCTTGGCTGCCAGGACTTCTGTCCATCAGTCTGTGAGCAGATCTTGATCAGCTTGGAGCTGCTGCTATTTCTTGTTCAGGCTTCTAGCAGTGGCAATAAGCCGACGCTTGAAGCGCTCCTGCTCTGCGGGGTCTTCGAGTACGCCTAACTCGTCGTCGCCGAGGCTAATCTCGTCTTCGGAGAGGGGCATGTAGTTGTCCTCCTCCGGATACCCGTCCGTCGCCTGTTCATCCGGGCTATCATGCCCGTCTTCCTGTTCGGCCTGCTCGAAGACGGGCTATTCGGGGTTGTATTCATCGTCAGCACCGTCCGGATTATTATCGTCTCCGGTGCCGGTATTGCCTTGGCGGGGCTTGGAGCGGCGCTGGCGACGCCCATGCTTTGCTTTCTTCTTGGAGGGGTTGTCCTCCATTGCCTCATCGCCATTTGTTTCTTTCGGAGTGTCCACCATATATATATCATATGAAGAGGTGGCTGTCCACCGCCCTGTGAGCGGTGGCTCTTGTATGTATCCTGCATCATCGTCCATACCGTCGGTGTCTTCAAAGTCAAAGTCGAGCACGTCGGTTAAATCATCGATCGTGGCGACAAAGTGGGTGGTGGGTGGGCAGCGAATTCCTTCGTCACCTGCTTCCCACTCAAGCCGGACAAAGTTCGGCCCAGAGCCTCCTGACAAAGAGAGAGACTTCAATGAGCTCAGCATGTCACCAAAGGGCGAGTGCTGAAAGATGTCCGCAGCAGTAAACTCCATTACCGGAGCCCAGCCTGGCTCGGCTGGCTCGAGAGTGAGCAGACCAGGACCAACAGCCGGATATGAGTCCGGGGCCCAGGGTTACAGGCCTCCACAGAGGTGAGACCTGTATTCGGCTCCACCGCCGATAAGTGTGCAGCCTGCGGGGTGGGGTCCAGCCCTCCGTCCATAGGCAACGCAACCTGCCCTGGATTTAGATCCGGGGCTGCTTCGGGGATGATGTCCCGGGCACTGTCCGACAGCAGGTCTAGGCCATGCTCGTCGTGGCTGTCCGGCGCTCCTGGCGTAGGCTCGAATCTGTCGAAGATCAAGTCTCCGCAGATATCAGCCGTCTAGTTCAAGTTTCCGAACCTGATCTGGTGGCCAGGGGCGAAGCTGTCGATCTCCTCCAACTGGCCAAGCGAATTGGCCCACAGTGCGAAGCCGCCGAACACAAAGATCTGTCCGGGGAGAAAAGTCTCACCCTGGACCGTGTTGTTGACGATTAAAGAGGCCATCAAGCCTCGAAGCGACGACACAGAGGAACTCTCAATGAAAGCACCAATGTCGGTGTCAAAACTGGCGGATCTCGGGTAGGGGGTCCCGATCTGTGCGCCTTAGGCTGATGGTAACAGGAACGAAGGGACACAATGTTTACCCAGGTTCGGGCCCTCTCGACGAAGGTAAAACCTACTTCCTGCTTGATTAATATTGAAGATATGTGGAATACAAGAGTAGATCTACCACGAGATCGTAGAGGCTAAACCTTAAGAGCTAGCCTATGATGTTATGATTGTAATTGTGATCGGCCTTCTAAGGACCATCCTCTCCGGTTTATATAGACATCGGAGAGCCAGGGTTTACATGGAGTCGGTTACAAGGAAGGAAATATAATATCGGGATCGCCAAGCTTGTCTTCCACGCAAAGGAGAGTCCCATCCGGACACAAGCTGAAGTCTTGAGTCTTGTATCTTGACGCTTCTATAGTCCGGACGATGAATATAGTTTGGTTGTCCGGATAGCCCCTTATCCAGGACTCCCTCACCTGGCTCGATCAGACGATGGTGAACGATTGATGATCATTCGCATGTACCGGACGTGTTGTTTCGCGAAATACTATCACAGTCACTGCAAGGTCTTTGAGCAGGATCCCAGCTTCTCTAGGCCTTCAGGAATTTTTGACTGGAGGCTGGTAAGTAGCCTTGGTACACGCTCTCTGTTTCTTGAACTGAATTATCCGATTAACCAGGAGATAACCGACGGCAAGGATCATGATGGTAGCGCGGTTTCGTTCATCAGGCAAAACTATGTGTACACGGCGTACCATGCGTCTCTGCATGCACCATACCCTGAGATGTGCCGGCACACTCTGCGGCCCAAAGTAGGAGAGAGGGTCACAAGTATCAGACTTGGACCTGCTGGCTGGAGTTTCCCCCATCAGGCACCCATCTGGTGCAAGCCGTCAGCCAATCTCCAGAGCTTAATAAATAGTAACGTCTAACTGAGCCAGTTAGTTAGATGCGTACACTTCATGTAGTAGGATCTTTATTTAGTTTGATGCATACACTTCTTCTTTTTTGGTAGCCCTATTGTAATGATGGTTGATGTTTGGTTTGGAAGAGAGAGCTGCGTATTTACTCTTCTGGCCTGCTTACTGCCTCTGTTGCACCCCCAGCCCTGGTTGTTGCGGCTGCTATTTTCAATGTACAATCAATAGTATATTTTGTCTATTGGTTAAATAAATGTGTTGTTAGAACGACAAAGACAATGTTTTAGAAGTCGTTGCATGGTCTGATCCTTTAGTGCCCCGTACCGTACGTAGCGCATACTATTTTTGGTACGGAACATATTTTCCACTTGTTGATAACATGCAGCCCACTTATGAAGGCCCAATAGAGGAGCCCATAATTAACTGGAAGGGAGGCTCTCACATGAATCCAGCCCAGGTACATACTCATGGTCCTCTAAACATAAGTAAGTATATAAATAAATAAAGCTAAATGCTCATGCACCAGTTCTTTAAATTCACGATTTAACAGGAGGATATTATTTCCTATGATAGTGTTGTTACATTCAGTCGATATTATTCTTAGGCAAAGATAGCGACCAGTCTTCTTTCCCCCAGCATTTTCTTCCTGCAACCAGCGGACCCATGCAAATCGTAGACAACGTCGTAAATAGTTCCAGTCCATTTTTATTTTTCAATAAGAATGTCCAACCCAGCCCAGCACATTGGCGATAACTCTTTATCATCCGCCTTGGTGCGCTCGCCGCGGCGTCGCCATCCGACCCTGTCAACACGGGAGAGGACTGTAGTTGTGAGTATGACAGTACGGAGCCACCAGGTCCACTCCCGAACACAAGCAAGCGCCTCTTTTACTACTCAGATGCACACCTCGTTTTTTACTCTAATCCAGCCTACTGAGATCTGGGACCCATGTCATTTTCAACGTATAGTCAATTAACGACAGAATTGCACAACTTTTTTTGAGTAGTAATTCGGAGGAGCAGGCTATAAACCCGGTTGTGTGGCCTCTGTGGCCGGTCTAACAACATGACCAGCCCATCAATTTTTTCTTTTGGAAAATAGGTACCCCAGTATTACTTTTTGAAGAATATCCAAGCTAGGCCTATTTGTTTTCTCCGACTTACTAGGCTGCAAATCTTTCAAGACGAGGAGGGATGCATTCCGGCCTGGCCAAAGAGTATGGTCAGTGTCTGTTAAAAGTAATATCAAAGGGGTTGAAAATTCCAAAAAAATTATAGCAAATGGGATATTAGTTTCTTTTTTTGTTTTTGTTCTTCACTGATATTTTATACTCCCTCCGTCCCAAAATTCTTGTCTTAGATTAGTCTAGATATGGATGTATCTAATACCAAAACGTGACTTGATACATTCATATTTAGACAAATCTAAGACAAGAATTTTGGGACGGAGGGAGTATTTCATTGGATTTAACATGACATAGTACTAATTTATTTTTAAGTTTGTTTTAGTATGGCTACTAATTTTTGGATTAAGAATATTTTGTTCCACAGCAAAAAATTGCGAATTTTCAAAATTTCGCAAATATCTAGTTCAATTTTTTAGCCCTGGTACTGACTAAAAAATGGGCAGCAATTCCAAAAATGGAAAATTGGCTACAATAAATTCCATATGAATTAGAAAATGATTAAAAATTATAAAAATAATAGCAAATGGGCTGTACACACCACAGATTTCGAGGCTCACTTGTTTACGCAAGGCTTTGTCAATCAACACACGATTCTAACATCAGTGACTGTTGGATGTCCATCCAACGGCCGACGTGCTTCTTCAATCTCTGATCTTCCTGCTCTAGCCGCCTAAACTAGCGCCGGCAGGATTGCCTGCTCCCACCTCTTGTGGCCCGCTGTGATGCCCCGCAGGCTTCACCGTCCCACCCTACTCCCTCAGCTGGCCTGGCCGCACGCAATCAACTGCCTCCTTATTACGCGAAAAAATGATTCCTCCCACTGACATCTGGGGCGCACCGGTTGGGAGGCTGACTTGTGGGCCTACTAAGTTGATGCGTACACAGGGCTTGTC
Organism: Triticum aestivum; assembly: GCF_018294505.1. Lineage (NCBI taxonomy): Eukaryota > Viridiplantae > Streptophyta > Magnoliopsida > Poales > Poaceae > Triticum > Triticum aestivum. Next base: position 187,028,679 of record NC_057813.1, on the reverse strand, counting down.
AACTTAGTTAACAAACGATTCTAGTAGCAATAACCGTTGGATTTGAATCGAATGGTCATGCTGCTTCTTCAATCGCTGCTCTTCTTGCACCAGCCGCCCAAACCAGCACCGGTGAGACTACCTGCTCCTGCCTCCAGTGGCCGGTTGTGCTGCCGTTGAGGCCTCACCGCCCCTACTACTCCCACTGGTAGCCAGGCCTTGCAGCGATGGCAGCCTCACACCGCAGCCGAAACAGTGAACCCTCTTACTCCTCTCCGCGTGGGCATCCACTGTCTCGTCTTCCCCGGCTCCACATCGTCCCCTTCCTAGGCCTTGCCATCGTCTACCGCCCTGGTGCTCTCGGCGCGACATGGTCAACGTGGTCAAGGAATGACTTCCATCGGAAGAGTACTGTAGGTGGAGAGGCTGACAGCTGGGTCCATGGCCGCAGCAAGGAAGTGCCTCCTTATTACGCGGAAAATAATGATTCCTCCACCTGACAGTGAGGAACCACCGGACGAGCCACTATATTTCGTGAAAAAAATGTTTCCGCCCTAACTGCTGGGACCCACCAGCTACATCTTCGCATGCAAGGAAGTGTTTCCATATTACGGGAAAAAAACCGATTCACTCCCTGACTGCTAGGACCCACCATCTACATCTTCACATGCAAGGAAGTGCATGACAGTCGGGACCCACCTGGTCGAAGCATACGTAGCATTGTCATTCTGGTCGAGAATGTGTACATACATACTGGTCAATGTAGAGGCGCGCACGTGTCGTAATAGAGGCGCGCACGTAGCATGTACACGTTCGTGCAGTGGTCAGGGTGCAAGAAAGAAAATACGGACACGTACGTACATACGGGCGGGGTCTCGAATGCCTACTAGAGCATACATACGGCCAGGGATTGTGTACATGGCTGGGTCAGAACGGAGAAACCATGTCGTCGTCGTGTTCATGGGGAGCCAACTGGCTGGGTCGGAACAGAATGCGTCGTCGTGTTCATCGGGAGGGCTTCGATGGAACATCCAATGGAAACGAGGCCTGGCGTACTGCGGAACGGAGGAAACGGCCTTGTGTTTGACCGGCCACGGTCGAAAGAGGATCTTGTTCATCCGGAGGGGTCTGGCGTACCGCAAAATGGAGGAAACAGACTTCTATTGGACCTCCTACAGTTGAAACGCGGTCCTATTGATCGGGAGGTGTGTGGCATACCGCAAAACAAAGGAAACAAACATGTGTTGGAGCGCTACAGTTAAAACAGGGGTCCTGTTCATCGGGAGGGGTCTGGCGTACCGCAAAACGGGACTCCACGGGATACTGTTCATCTCCACTGTCCACCTCCTCCAGGCTGCACGGACTACTGTTAATCCATCGCCGACCTCCTCTAGCCTCCACCTGCGACTGTTCATCCACGGGCTCCTGTTCATCCAGCCTCCACCGCGCGCTCCTCCACCGGCTACTGTTCAACCAGCCCTCTCCATGGGGTCCTGTTCAACCACCCCTACACGGGCTACTGTTCATCCATCCCTCCACCAGCTACTATTCAACCAGCCCTCCACCAGCTATGGTTCAACCTTCCCTCCACGGGGTCCTATTCATCCAGCCCTCCACGGGGTCTTTTTCATCCACACCCAACCGGCTCGATCGATCGGGGTCATGTTCATCCAGCGGCAACACCACGGGGTCCTGTTCATCCAACCCCCCAGCAATGCTTACTGTTCATCCAGAGGCAGCATCGATCGGCTTCTGTTAGCAGCAGTGGCGAAGGAATCGCTCGATCGCTCGGGTTCAGTGACACGTAGCCTGCAGTGCAATCGCTCGGGTTCAGGTAGGCGACGCCTCGCTCAGGTTCAGTTAGAGCCCAATGCCTCGCACCCACGCGCGTACGTGTACGAGAGAAACATGCATCGCTCGGCCCCCGACCACCCACCGTAACCGGGAACTCCCCGATATTTTCCTTGCCCTCGCTTCTACCACAGTTTTTTCCATCGTGGACGGCCCAAAGAATGTCATGTAGCTGCGTCTCCGGCCCGCCCAGGACGAAAAGCCCATTTTTTGTCAGGATTTTTTGTCATAGAAGTAGGAGCCCACCACATTTATGATGATACCGGGTTTTGTCACAATTATCATCATAGAAGTGTCATAAGTATGACAGGAAAAAAATTCGTTCGGCCCAAAATGTCATGGATGTGTCTTTTTTTGTAGTGTGGCGTTTGGATTTTTTGTAAAGACCTGGTTTGTAACCCTTCAGATTCGAACATAGTCGTCTTCCCCTTGCATGCCTTATATAGAAGAATGGTGCTTCAATTATAAAACATGCTACAATAGAGATGGAATAGGTACTGAAGAATAGAAAGGCATGACATATTGACATATATTCCCTCCATCTGGAAATAAATGGATGGGTCTAGGCGTATTTCAGTTCTAGATACATCCAGTTTTATCCATTTCTGCGACATGTAATCCAGACGGAGGGATTATGATGTAAGAGCTAGGGATACGTCAGGACAACAGTGTAAAAAACACTACTTGAATGTAAAACTGTATGCTAACGGAATACAGACAGAAAAACACTAAGGCAACATATGCGTGTATGATTGGGAAACTAAGATGGCATTGCAAGAGATCACTAGAACAACACTTGAATGTAAAAAAAGAACATGGTATGGTAGACAGATGAAGTACATACTGGTGAATAACAATGCATAAGATATTCAGAAGCATGATGTACAAACTATGCAGATGGCATTGCGATAGAGTAGAATGACAGTACTTGAATTTGAAAATATGTTATCATGAATGGAATAGGTACTGAAAACAGGAAGGCAGGCCATATTTACATGCATGATCAGCAGGCTAAGCACAAGGCATTGCAATAGAGTAGATGCACTCCAGGACATTATATGCCTGATGTACCCATATCATGGGCCAAGTAAGAGCAAGGACCATGTGGGGTGAATAGGATTCATCATCTTTCTGCAAGTCTTGTGAAGAACTACCTTTACGTGTTCCATCATATTGGGTATCATTGACGTCAAGTTTGTTGGCCGTTACATTGCTCCGTGAGGTTCTTGTGGATAAATCAGTGTGTGCAATTATATCTGACATGCATGGAAGACAACTAGTAGTTACATTAATGTAATGAGTGCCTGTAGGAGACGACATAAATAGTAGGACTGGGCTTAACTAGCAGCAACGGGTCTCAAAAACTAAAGGGAGAACACAAATGAAAGCCACAAAATATGTATCTTTTGTACTCAAGATTAACTAGATGGCACACAAAAGTATTAAAGAACAACATAGGTAATACTAGAAGTGGTATAATACTATAATCACCAGCCTATGGGATAGCATTGGCTGATGGATGATAACTATGGAACTGCGTTACCTAAAGAACAAGTCTCTTAGCTGAACTATGGAACAACGTTAACTCCTGAATAAGACCCGTAAGAGATCAGCATGAATATACAGTGAAATGTGATAATCTATTTTCCAAGCTTAGATGAATAACAAAGCCATAAATGTTGCACAGAAGTAAGATGAGGGTACAACCTATCTGACCGCTATCCATAGGAGTGAGCATCATGTGCTGACTTGTCGATGGCCCTGCAGTTGTTGTGGTTGTCCATGTCGGGCACGCCCATTCGATGTAGGGAGATGTTGAGTGGGGACTATAGCTCCCTTCTGGTGTATGCTTCCCTTGTTGGAGTAGCTGCGTTGAGTCGGAAGACGGTGTGGCTGAAGATGCAAAAAACGCATAATGTTAAGAACAACACATCTCTTTGATCTGAAGAAATACCCTAAGAAATCAACTACAAGGTACAAGAGTGGTCACACGTCTGTTGACTGAAGACTAAATTGTGTCACATGATTTTATTTTATTTTGGTACTGTCTGATCTACGCCGGATGGCTTGATGGCCGTCTTGTGCCTCCCGACTGACACTGTTTGGAATCTTCCCCGAAGAGCTAGTGACCAACGGCAAAGTAGCCTGCCTCCGCCGTCCGTGGCCCAGACCAAAACCCCGCTCCCCGCCCCACCGCACTGTAATGGTTGCACCGCCCCAGGCCAATCCGCAAAGACTTGCCGTCATCCAGATCTGGCGGCGGCAGTACCTTCAACCCACAAAACTCTAAGATAGCCATCTAAGCGCTGCTTCCGTGGCAAACTTGTGCCCCCGCACCCTTACATTAGACACCAGCCAACCGACAGCCTAGGAGCTCCGCTGCCTCGAGGGGTGCTACTTCCCATTGGGAATCAATTGGCCCAGAATAAAAATTCAGACAACTGACGCCTAAATAAAGTGATTTGAGATGAGGATGCGACCTATCTGGCCGCATGGTAATGTAGGCAGCTCCAGCTATCGAGTCGGTGAGGCCCGTGCGGTTGCGGTGGCGACCGGCGGCAGGGAAGCAGAGATGTCGCGGCGGTCGAAGGTTACGGGGAAGCAGCGCCGGGGCTCGGGATGGATCCGAAGTTGGAGCCGCTCTGGCGCTGTGAACAACGATGGGGGTGAATCGGCTCCGGTACAGTTCATGCGGATGTTGTCGAGGAAGCTCCAGCAGCACGGAGTAAGAAGCACACGGCCCAGTGCATCATGGCAAATGGACAGCACCTCCGGCATTAGGGAGGAGGGGGTTGTGAATTGGGTGCGGTGGGGGCGCCATGGTGGAGGGGCTGAGGTTTCACGGCTCGGGAGAAGGGAGCTTTCGGGGAGAAGGTGATTTGGCTCCCATGAGGTATGAATTGGAGGGAATTGGGAGGGGAGTGGAACCATGTCTTATGGACGCATTTTTCTGAAATGTGTGTGTGTGTGGGGGGGGGTTCCAGTTCTACCCCTGCCTTTAGGCTTCTCGGCTTGGGTCCGTGTACTGAGGGTCGGGGATAGTAGAGTAACTTTGCTTCTCCCCAAATAGTGGGCGCGAGCGATTTTGGGCGATCAGGGCGTGTTTTGAAATATAGTGGGCGCGAGCGATTTCGGGCGAGGAGAGCGTATTTTAAAATAGTGGGCGCGAGCTATTTCGGGCGAGGAGAGGGTGTTTTGTCGACCATGGTTTATGAATTATTCGACACATGCCATTTTGGCCGAGGAGAAGGCGCGCTTGGATGAAGTTACGAACCTACCCTCGATGTACAACGGGCCAATTGATGTGTGTCCCACATAGGCCGGTAATTTTGCGTCTCCCATTTTTTTGCTCAGGTGAATTCCACCGAGCAGAGGGTGTTTAACGGTTCATTCAAATTTTGGGAAATGAGCATCCCCGTCTACCTTACCAAGTTGATTCTAATCAAATTTTGAAATATTAGCTTGCCACTTCTTTTTTAGATGGAGAGATGATGCTCGGGAGTAATGTGTTTTTACATGTTCGTTGCTAGCGATTTACTATATGGCAAATAGTTGACCCACTCAAAAACGGGAATCAAACCCAAAAAGAAATATTTCGATTCGATGAAATAGCTCGTTCACCAGGTCAAAATAGTGAAGTAGATCCAAAATTGAACACCTCAATTGAGTAGCATGTTGTACAGTATTATAGTACTCCATGAACACGTTGAAAGTCAAATTAATGAACTTGTGTGATATACGCATATCTTCGGTCATGTGTGGGTTGCAGACAACATGTTCTCCAGTTTAAATATTTGAATGCAAGTTTATATCGAACACATTGTTTATATCAGTCTTTGATGCATAAAACGTGACCTCCCCCTCTCCCAGACTCCTGCTCTCTCTCTCTCTCCCTCTCTCTCTCTCTCTCTCTCTCTCTCTCCGACAATCTTCAATTCTGTCGCACACATCCAACACACAAACCTTGTTGGTCCCTCTCCCTCTCTCTCTCTATCTCTCTCTCTCTCTCCCCTCTCTCTCTCTCCCTCTCTCTCTCTTTGTGTGTGTGGGGGGGGGGGTCTTTCTAGTTCGCATGCACATATACTCCATCTATAGGTCTCTCTCGCACACTATGTATGATTCTCTAGTCCAAGCTAAATATCTTGGGTGCACTCATCGTACGCACACAAATTCCTTGGCTCGTTGCCTGTAACTCTCTCACGCACCACTCTGTCGTCTCGGAGCTCTTCCCTCTTTCTCTCAAACTCTCCATCTACCTAGGTCACACATACACATGAATATCTCACTCGCACTCAATAGACCCATCTAAAACTCTATATCTCTTCCTCGTTCTCTCTCCATCTCACACGCACACACACACAATCTCATGCCTAGCCAAGTATGATGGTCTCTCACTCAATTGTAGGCACACGCAGACACCCCTATATGTATATGACTAGCTAATCTTAGTCTCCATCACAAACATGTGCATGGCCCATCTGACACACGGTGAAGTAAACAATGTTGAAACCACTCGGGGTAGCACCCATCACGCTAGTAAATTGGGCGCATTGAGGACACACTTCTTCCGCGTGAAGGACGCACTCGTGCACAATTCACCACTGCATGGCGGCATGCACAGAAGGACGCACTCGCGCACACCCAGTAGGCCCTCCACTATGTAGGCCCAAACACGTGCCAAATTCACTTGTGATGCATTTGGAATCGATGCCCCTCCATTGCTCACCTAGTGCCCCAATCTGGATCACCTACTTTGCTCCGATGCCAAATTAACTCACGCAATGAAAAAACACTTGTGTGGGAGAGAGAGAGAGGACTGAGGCAATAAAAAACACTTGTTTGGGAGAGTGAGAGGCTGGTGTAGTTGGTTTGATTGATTTGTTTATACATGTGGGTCTGTGTGCACAACGGTGCCAACTCTCTCACATCGCGAGAGTGGTGCCAAAATCTTTTGATTTGACATCGATGAGTATTATGTGGCATACTTTTGAGAAATATGGCATCAGCCACATAGTGGAAGGCAACAAATGCCCAAGATCTTCACATGCTCCTAGGTAAATGAGAGGAAAGAGAAAGAGAGAGAGAGTGTGTGTGTGTGTAAAAAAATATCACTAGCCAGCCAACCCTATCGTATGAGCGAATGATATTGGTACCTCTTGATTACATGACAATCTTATGCAGCCAGCTGCTCTAATATGTTCTCTTCTTTTGCAGATAAAATAGACCTGAAAGTGAAAAATGTGCTGCACTATAACAATCTCATCGAATGTCTTGATCTCCATCTTATAGAAATTGATTTGATCGACTACCGAGGCAGCACATCTGAGATTAAATTGGCCAGGTTCTTTGTTCTAGAGGCAAGTGTGCTTAAGGTAATGAGGTTTGGCGTTCTCTGGCACAACAATGAACGGCATGCTGATCACGGCAAGCGTCTAAGCCTAAATGACAAAGTCTCCGCAGAAGCTGAATTTGTTTTTGAAGCATCAAGTGGCCAGAGACTCGAAAATTTATTTGCCCATCAGTGACTTGTCAGGGCGGTGGATTTTAGTTTGTACGATAATGCTGCATCCACCTAAAGTAACGAAAGTTCTTACGTAAGCTTCCTAGTAATTCCCTCTTCGTAGGTGCAGCATTACTCCTAACATTTGTAACATCAGTTCGAAGCTTGTAATATTGATGTGTCCTATTCCTGCATTTTCAAAATCCTGCGAATCAAAGAGGTCCTAAGTTGGTGATGATGTTGTGCCTGCCATCTTTCACCAATAGCCGTCGGATCTAGATCTGACGCATACAAACCAAACTTCTCTAGTTTTGCAAAAATATGCCCACACTTGTTCCCTATTTACAAACAACTCCTTGTCTCTCACAATCAGCCTTATCTCCTCCCCACCACATCTAGAAGGCCATGGAAAAATCTGGCGCGATGGCCGCTGCCGACTCAGTCCACCCCCAATCTTGGTGTTCCGCGCAATGCTCGGGAATCTACGCACGGGAAATTATGTCGAACATGGCTAGTTGTAAGCAGCCTAGCTCTACAGCCATGATGATAGTGACTGCAGACGGTGAGGCTGACTATGGTATGTCGAACACGGCGCCTTTACTCAGGTGTCATCTCACGCACAGGGTCTTGTCACTTCATTGTGAGGAGCAACATGTAATAATTTGACCAACGGGTAGTACATTGCTACTACATTGGTAGTACTACTACTAGTACTAGCAGCACCATCTGGATTTAGTAGTACTACCACGTCCATCTGGATTTAGTATTTGACTAGCAATATCTAGTAATGCATGTCACAAAAAATGTACTACTCCCTATGTAAATAAATGCATGGTGTATTGTTTTATTCCTATCGATGAGAGAACTTAATGTCTTTTTGCTAATTAATAGGATTACACGCAATAAACTAACCACTGCATGTCATGTTTGGTAGTCTCAAGTCATTGAAAGCATGCATGACCCACATCTCTCATTGGTTGATATGTCACGAAATAAGAAACGAGGAGGGAGTTAGTGTACCGTGCCTAAGTGTTTTGGGATTATTTGGTTTTCGTAAGGTGACTTACACATCATTTTTTGTTACATGCATTAACATTTTATTAGTTAAATCAAAGGTCAAAACTTGGCACAAAATGCAACGGGGACCAATAAACCAGTAAACATCAAAGTTCTCTCGTTTGGCCCCAACTAGAGGTCCGGTGAGATGACTATAATGCACGGCACGGAGGGGGACGTAGCTTCATTGACTTACTGCACCTGCCTTTGGGTGTATGACACATGGGCCCAACGGGTGGCTGGCCCACCTGTCATACCACCAAAGGCAGGTGCAGTAGAGGGCCGAGGAGTAGATAGCCAACACATACGTGAATTCAACGCAGTCTGCACTTCTCATATAAAGGCTCCCTGCCAGTCCAATCTATGAAATCCTACGCACCTACGCACCCTAACCAAGGGCAATAGTGATCACTCCAATCGCAAGATCATTGACTAGAAGCTAGATCCATAGAGGCAATGAGCGTGAGCATCAGCCGACTGTGCCAGATGGTCCATGATGCCGGCCTGTGGCTCAGCACCGAGGAACGTCTCGAGGTAGTGCTTGAGGACACCAGGGCGAGGGGCCGCTTGGATGACAACTTCGTCTCCTTGTTCGACGATGTCCTCATCGGCTTCCTCGACAAGTTCACCATCGTCAAGAAGCTCACGGACAACCTTGACGTACGCCTCTAGCCAACGCACCCAGGCTCTGCGATGCCCGCCACCCTCACCAGCCTCTATGGTGACAACCTCTTTGACGCACTAGTGGCCCTGCGACTGCCCGCCATCGCGCCAGAGAATGTCCACCTCGAGGTCGCACTCGCCACGCAATGCCTGGCGCAGCAAGACACCATCGACATAATCATCCACGTCTACGCGCAAATCGTCCATAATGACTACTACATGCAAGAAGAGGAAGATAGGACGCTAGCCTTATTGGACCGCAGGGCAACCTTGGATGGCATTGTTCAGAAGCACATTGAGCTTGCCACCAATGCCGCTTCTCCTCACACGTCGGTTGGTGACCCGGTGCACTAGGGTGTGACGATGCCGGTGATGGATCCGTATGTATCTTTATTTTTCTGTCAAATCCATGTAGTAGTATATGGTACTACTAGTAACTATCTTACCTTTCGCATCAACTTCATAATTTTCGTACGTACTCCATGCATGAACTGCGCCAGAACCAAACTTCTCATTACTCTAGGGAAAATCTTTATTTCTATCTATCGGTCACGCCATGGAGCAAAACCAAAATTTACAAGTTACAAGTTCAAAATGAAAATCCTGCCATGTTCGCGTCGCACCCCCCACACGGTTGGTCCGGCATGCTGCTCAAGGCGGATTGCATGATGTGTTGCATTTTCACTTACAAGTGGGACCGCAGTTGGGCAAACCGACTATCGGCAAACCCCCACCCCGTCCACTGCATGATGGCTGAGAAAACAGGACGAAGAAGAGATGGTTGTAGCACAGACTCCAAGAAAATTCGTGTCAGATGGGACTCGTGTGGATGGCATGTGTTGTACTGCTAGACATGAATGCTAGTTATGGCCCATGCCACCCAACTATATCGAGCCAATATCGAGGTGCTGGTTACATAGAAAAAATTTCTTGGAGTCCGTGCTCAGCCCTCCTCTATCTCTCTTCTCATCCAGCCAGCAGAAGCACGGAGCCCATCGTCTGTTTGCTGATATGCAGTCCCACATGTCAGTGAAAATGCAAGAGGACCCATTGAACCTGCACATCTTTCACCTCGATGTGCTAGTGATGAAAAACAAATCCAATAAAGATCTTCGGTGGCCTCTTTTGGAGTTACTCAAGAGTAGTAAGATTATATTTACAGTTTAACCCAAGATGCACATCACGTGGCTTCAACTACCACTCCATTTTCTTGCATGACACGACCTGGATGTTGGATGTCCCATGTGTCGGCAAAAGGAGGAAGAACTCGACCAAATCTTCTCCACATTTAGACCGGAGGAGTAGGGAACACGGCAAGCCCTGTGCCTACATCATATTACGTACAAGCCCACCTCACGCAGTCATGCTATCACCATATTTCTCGGCCTCTGTGCGACACCTAGCTCTAGTTGATCTAACTTGAACTAACTATTGGTTGGCTCTATGTGATGTGGAAACTTCATACTACTACAGATGTTGGCTATACTACTACGGCACTAACACTCCAAGAAGTGAGTCGAAAACCATTTATAAATTGAGTTTATGACATGCATATGCAAATGTACCATTCATTACATACAACAAGTCATCAACACACAACGACAACGAGGATACATGTTGGATTATAGATCAGTTCCAAAAAAACATTCTAGTAAATACTAAAGTTTTCATCACACAACAAATAACAAGCAATGAAATGAACTTCAGCTCAACCACTCCTCGGCATTTGAAACACTTGCTTTGAACCAGAAGAGTTTGTCTCGGAAGGGGTAGCTACTGTCAATATCGAGACCAACGCAAGACTGATCTTTCGGGCTAAAGCGGCCTATTTAATGACCCATATTGTGATAGCCACGGTAGGGAATCATAGCAATGTCCGAGGTATAGATACAGTTGCTTCTCATAAATGGTAGTAACATGGTGTGAACAGCAGCTGGATTGCCTTTCACCCTGATTATATAGTTTTGTCCAAGGAATAGCGAGTATCCTCCAAGAGTATCAATACTAAACCAGGCAGAAGGTGTTGGTGCTAGCACAGTAGTATCCATCCCGAATACTCTACAACGGATGTTGGAATAGGTCCGGAGAGTGCGACCATGGGAGACAACACATGCTTCCTTAGTAACATCAGCGGTGCCCCGTATACAGACAAGAAGAGGTGATCCATCGGAATAAGTTGCCAGGCGCCACTGAGTATATGGGTCCTCATGCTTGTGATCTTCATCATCGTCATCTCCCGCTTGGTTATAAATTTTTTCAAGTATAGGTGGTGGAATGTTCACAGGACCTTGGAAACACAACAAGGTTAATTAGTAAAGGGAAACTAGCTAACCCGCATGCATCTGGATGAAACAATTATAATTACGATGGAAGACAAATGTACTAAAAGCATCAGGATTTCATGCAAAAACTGTGCCACGAGTGGTGGCAGCAAACACAAGACCCTCGTATTGAATTGCATCACAGTAGTCATCCGTGTACAGAAACTGATTTTTGAACAATATCCATCAAGGCGTGGAAGTAAGGACAACAACAACAGTCGGTGGGATGAACCCCGGGCAGGCAACGGAACCCGAATCCTTTTCAAAAACGGCGGGGCCTGCATCGCCCCGCGAACCGGCACGCGCCTGGCCGGGTCGCTCGACCCGGCAAGGCCCGCGACCCGGCCAAGCTCTTCGACTCGGCAAGGTACATCGACCCAGCCATAGCAACTGGTGCAAGGCAACCCCACCCGGCGCCACCAAGGCTTCCCCAACAAGCCGACCCTACCCGTGGCGTACACGGCAACCCAACCATGGGTCAGCTCCCGTCCCATCTAGGCCGTACGATGGGACGAGACTTCAATCACCGATGACTAAGACTATAGTGCTTCCGCCCATGCATATGGTCAGCCGGAGCGTGGCAACAGTGCCCCTTATCTACCCGCTGACCAAGGCTGGCGTGGCAACAGTGCTCCCGCCTTCACCGCTGATAGCAGCAAGTGGCAGCCGGACGAAGAGCACTGTACACGACTTGACTCGGCCACGCCCTGACGATTGACAAGACGGCGAACAGTTCCCCTAGGCACACGGGGCCTGCACCTAGGGGAACCCGGCGAACCAGAGGCCCTCAGGCGGGACCCAGCCCGGTATCCCGGACACCGACAATACGAACCCACTGACTCGGCATATTACCATTGTAACCCTGGGTGGGTTGATCTATAAAACCCCCCAGGAACCCACGCCTACAGAGGGAGGCATATGTATGAGACACGAGAGAAACACAAGCAAGCATAGGACTAGCCACCCAACGGCAGCACCGGGGAGAAAAAGCAGCCCAAGCCTTGGCCAGCTTCCTTCCTCCTCCATACAGCTCCAGGAGCAACATTGTACTATGGATCATCCAACTAAACTCGGGAGGACTAGGGGTGTTATCTCTTCGGAGACCCCCGAACCTGGGTATGTCCGGCGTCCCGCACCCGCGCATGCCAACCTTGCCTCTGGAGCCCACTAGCACCCTCGAGCCTCCTCCTCTCTTTAGCCATCCCTTGGCATCTGCCGTGCGCCCACCACGATAGTTGGCGCCCACCATGGGGCAGCTCGAGGAGCTGGCAGGGAGCATGCTTCAGACGAGGCCCTTCTCCTACTCCGACGAGTCCGTCACTCTGGTGGATGACGTCATCGGCGCGCTCTCCGCCTCCTTCACCGCACTGCGCATCTCCGACGCGTTCGCGGTTGACGAGTAACCCAGCGAGGTTTCTCAGCTACTCCGACTCTCCGCTCTCCCTCGGCAGCGGATTGACCGCCGGGGCGATGGACGTCCATGTGAAGGTTTTCATCACCGGCGATGGCGCCTCTTCCTCGTCGAGCAAGGCGAGGAGGGTTGCAGAAGCCGGGGCCGCTGCGGCACCGACCGAGCTGTCCGACCCGCTGCGCGCCGCGATGCAGAGCCTCCGCATCCCCATTGGCACCGACATCGATGCCACCAACATCGCCGAAGCCCGAACCCAGCTCGAGGATAGACGCCAGCAGATGCTGGACCTGTCTGAAACACTGGCCACCACCAGGCGTCGCCTGGAGGCTGCTCAGATGGAGCACGACGCCACCCACGGATTCACTCCCGCCGCGGCCGAGCCAAACCGGGTCGCCGATGCTCGCACCCGGGAAGGAGCGATCGGCCGGGCCTTCGGCGCCGTCCGGACCATCTATGACACCCCAGTGAAGAACATGCGTGCTACGGAGGCAGCCGCGGTCGGCCTCGACCAACTCACACACAAGCTCCTCCATGCCGCCAACACCTAGCAGGATCACCTCAACCAGCTCGCCAAGCCGGCGGGATCCGGCTCCGCCCGCCTTGGCGTACCCGGTGAACTCCTGCACGCGGCTTCCTCGCCGCCCGGCGAGGCGCACTCCGGCCAAACCCGGAATCGGCGCAACCCGGCCACCGCGGTCGGCGACGTCCCGGGCAAAGAGCCCACCCAGGAGACCCAGCGCGGACCCGGCCAGCATGGCCGGCATCCGGCTCCAACCGACCCGGCCTCTCGGGGCCTGGCCGCCAGTCGACTCGGCCCGCGCGCCATCGACGAGGCCGACGCACGCCACCGCCTTGATCAGCTTTCTCGCTCCCTGGAGGTGGAGGAGAGCGGCGCTATCGGGCCGGCGTGCTTCGGCCCACGCATCCGGGAGGAGCCCTTTCCCAAAGTGTTCGTGCTCCCCCGCGACACCCCCAAGTACAAAGGCACGGTCAAGCCGGAAGACTGGCTCACCGACTACACCACGACCATTGGCATCTCCGGTGCCAATCATCGTCTCGCCATGCGCTACGCACCGCTCATGCTCCAGGGGTCGGCCTGCACATGGTTGAATAGCCTGCCGATGGGCAGCATCAATGCGTGGGTCAACTTCGAGGAAGCCTTTGTCCACAACTTCACGGGGACCTACAAGCGACCCGGTCGCCCTAGCCAGATCGCCATGTGCGTGCAGGGGCCGACGGAGACCGGCTGCGAGTACCTCACACGCTGGACCGAGCTCCGGAACAGCTGCGAGGGCGTCCATGAAGTCCAGGCGATCCAGTGCTTCGTCAGCGGGTGTCGAGATGACACCCTCCTCAAGCACAAGCTCCTACGCTCCAAGCCGGCCACCATGGCCGCGCTCATGGTGACGGCAGACAAGTACGCCAACACCGACTCCACCATGAAGATCCAGGTGGCGCTAGATGAAGCCGACAAGGCGAAGCCGGTTCCCCCTCCGAAGCCGGCCGACGAAAGCAGCCGGCAGTAGCATCACCAGAACAACAAGCGCAAGGTTGACCAGCTGGCGCAGTATCACGACAACCGGCTTGTCGCGGCCGCCGAGCCTGCGGCGGACCCGGCGGTGAAGCACCGACAAACTGGCAAGATGGCATGGCAACCCGCCATGAGTTTCGAAGAGATGCTCGACGCCCCCTACAAGCATCACAGCGGTGCAAGACCCTCCACGCACACAATTCGACAGTGCGCCATCACCAAGTGCATCATGAGGGGAGACGTCCCGCCCCCTCCGGCTCCAGCTCCTGGTGCAGGGCAGCCGCCTCGGCCTCCACCGCCACCTCCCGCCGGCGGCGCGATGCGGAACGATGCCTACCCAGACCAGAACGCGGCCTACGTCGTCTTCACCAACCTCGGCGACGACAAGAACAGCGAGCGCCTCCTTCGGCAGGAGGTGAACACCGTCATCCCAGCCAAGTCGGAGTTCATGCATTGGTCGGATCGGCCGATCACCCGGACCTGGGAGGATCATCCGGCAGTCATGCCGAGCCCGGGTGGTTACGCCCTCGTCCTAAACCCCACCATCAACGCGCGGAGTACATGCAAGTTCTCCCGAGTCCTCATCGACGGAGGCAGTAGAATCAACATCCTCTACCGCAACACGATGACCAAGCTCGGCCTCAAGGCCGAGGACCTGGAGCCAACCCGGACAGTCTTCCATGACATCGTACCCGGCCTCTCCTGCTCGCCCATTGACCGGGTCCGGCTCGATGTCCTGTTCGGAAACAGCAGCCACTTCCGACGCGAACCGGTCTGGTTCGAGGTGGTGGACTTGTCCAGCGCGTATCACGCGTTGCTGGGCCGGCCTGCACTCGCCAAGTTCATGGCGGTTCCCCACTAAGCATATCTAAAGATGAAGATGCTGGGTCCCAAGGGCCTCATCACCATCACCGGTGATTACCGCAAGTCCCTGGAATGTGCCCGAGACGGCGCCAAGTTGGCCAAGTCACTGGTCATTGCCGAGGAGCGGCACCAGCTCGACCGGATCATCGCCCTGGCCGGCGAAGCCTCTGCTGCATCGATCCCGACCCTTAACCCAGCCGACGAGGCCGCCTTCAAGCCCTCCAAGGAGACCAAGAGAGTGAAGCTCAACCTGGAATACCCCAGCTCAGCAAGTGTGTTGTCGTAGGCGCCCGCATCGACAGCAAATAGGAGGCGAGCTCGTCGACCTCCTCGGTGAGAATCGGGATATCTTCACATGGACCCCCAAGGACATGCCAGGTATCCCGAGGAAGTACGCCGAGCACAAACTTCACGTCCGCAAGGACGCCAAGCGTGTCCATCAACCCCTCCGACGATTTTCCGAAGAGAAGAGAAGAACCATTGGTGAAGAAG
Organism: Triticum aestivum; assembly: GCF_018294505.1. Classification (NCBI taxonomy): domain Eukaryota; kingdom Viridiplantae; phylum Streptophyta; class Magnoliopsida; order Poales; family Poaceae; genus Triticum; species Triticum aestivum. The sequence goes on along the minus strand of NC_057813.1, from coordinate 187,013,011 downwards.
TCGCCAAGCTTTTGGCGGCCGGCTTCATAATGGAAGTGTTTCACCCCGAGTGGCTGGACAATCCAGTCCTCGTCCTGAAGAAGAACAAGACCTGGCGCATGTGTATCGACTACACCAGCCTCAACAAGGCCTGTCCCAAGGATCCGTTCGCCCTCCCGCGGATCGACCAAGTCATCGACTCGCCCGCCGGGTGTGAGCTCCTGTCCTTCCTGGACGCTTACTCCGGCTACCACCAGATCAAGCTGGACCCGGCCGATGCCCTTAAGACGTCCTTCATCACGCCCTTTGGGGCGAATTGCTACATCACCATGTCGTTCGGCTTGAAGAACGGCGGCGCCACCTTCCAATGTTGCATGCAGAAATGCCTGCTACCGCAACTCGGCCACAATATCCACGTATACGTGGACGGTATCATGGTAAAGACCAAGCAGCACCTCACGCTCCTCGACGATTTGAAGGAAACATTTGCCAACCTCCGCGAATACAAGCTCAAGCTGAAACAGAAAAATGCATCTTCGGCGTCCCGGCCGGAAAGCTACTCGGCTTCCTCGTCTCGGAATGTGGCATCAAGGAGAACCCGAAGAAGATCAAGGCCATCGAGTTCATGTGCAAGCCGCCTCGGATGCGCGACGTCCAGAAATTCATCGGGTGCTTGGCCTTGGTCAGCCGGTTTCTGAGCCAGCTGGGCGAGAGGGTACTACCCCTGTACCAGCTGATGAAGAAGACAAGCCCGTTCGAATGGAACGACAAGGCAGACGAGGCCTTCCAAGACCTCAAGCGAATGCTCTCCACCGCACCAGTCGTGGCCGCGCCGACCGACAAGGAGCCGCTGTTGCTCTACATAGCCGCGACCTTGCGAGTGGTCAGCATGGTGCTGGTGGTCGAGCGACCAGAGAAGGGCAAGATCCAGGCCATCCAGCATCCTGTCTACTACCTGAGCAAGGTGCTCTCCACCTCCAAGCAGAACTACCCGCACTACCAGAGGAAGTGTTACGGCATGTACCTCACCGCCAAGAAGCTGAAGCAGTACTTTCAAGAGCACGTCGTCACCGTCATCAGCACGGCGCCTATCGGAGAAATCATTGGGTGTCGGGACGCCTCTGGCTGGGTCGCCAAGTGGGCTATCTAGCTAGCCGGCCACACCATCCTCTACGAGCCCCGCACCACAATCAAGTCTCAAGCCCTGGCCGACTTCCTCGTCGACTGGACCGAGACCCAGTACTTGCCGCTGCCTCCCGACTCGAGGCATTGGTGCATGCACTTCGACGGGTCTAAGATGCGACTCGGCTTGGGGGCCAGCATCGTACTGTCATCTCCGAAGGGCGAACAGCTCCCCTACGCGCTCCAGATCCACTTCGCCGCCTCCAACAATGTCGCCGAATATGAAGCCCTTGTGCACGGCCTCCGGCTTGCCAAGGAACTCGGCATCCGACGCATCCTGTGTTACAGCAACTCGGACCTGGTGGTGCAGCAATGCTCCGGCGAATGGGACGCCCGCGACTCCAACATGGCAAGCTACCGCTTCCTCGTCCAGAAGCTGTCCAGATCCTTCGAGCGCTGCGAGTTCCTCCATGTCATGCACGCAGAGAACGAGGCAGCCGACACGCTCGCCAAGATCGCCTCGTCACGTCAAGCCATCCCGTTTGGCGTCTCCCTCGAGCACCTGCGCAAGCCGTTCGTGAAGCCATCGCGAGACTCCGAGTCCATCCATGTCCCAGACGACCCGGTCGCACCGCAAGCCGGCCCGGGGATGCCGAACCCGGCCCGGGGGCTGCTGAACCCGGCCCGGGGGCTGCTGAACCCGGCTCGGGGGCTTCTCAGCTCAACCCGGCCACCATCACCCCGGACCCGGCCATCGCCGTCCCCAACCCAGGGGCTGCTCAACCCGGCCCAGGGGCCACCGACTCAGAACCCACCCAGGTGGCCGTCTTCACTATGGTAGCGGCCCCATCTTGGGCCCTGCCGATATCAGAATTTCTGGAGAACGGGGTTCTCCCCATGGACAAAACCGAGGCTCTGCAAGTGCTGCGCGGGGCGTCTGCCTACAGCATCATCAACAACGAGCTCGTCAAGCGTAGCTCCACCGGCGTGTTCCAGCGCTGCGTCGAGCAGGATCGGGGCATCGACATCGTCCTCGACATTCACCAGGGCGAGTGCGAGCACCACGCCGCATCACGATCCCTGGTGGCCAAGGCGTTCCGCCACGGTTTCTACTGGCCCACGGCCCTTGAAGACGTCGAGTCACTCGTTCTCAAGTGCGAGGGGTGCCAGCGCTTCAGCAAACGCAGCCACCAGCCGGCGTCAGCACTCCGCATCATACCGATCGCCTAGCCCTTCGCAGTCTGGGGGATCGACATGGTGGTACCCTTCAAAACTGCTCGAGGCGGCATGACGCACTTGCTGGTGGCAGTGGACAAATTCACCAAGTGGATCGAGGCAAGACCAATCAAGAAACTGGACGGGCCAACAGTCGTCCGGTTCATCAAGGACATAGCGGTGTGCTATGGCATGCCAAACAGCATCATCACCGACAACGGCACCAACTTCGCCAAGGGCGCGCTCGAGCAATACTGCTCCGTCTCCGGCATCCGCCTCGACCTGGCCTCCGTGGCACATCCGCAGTCCAACGGTCAGGTCGAGCGGGCCAACAAACTCATCCTATCCGGCATTAAGACGTGACTCGTCGAGCCACTCATCCGCTCACCTGGCAGCTGGCTTGACGAGTTGCCAGCAGTTCCTTGGAGTCTACGCACCACGCCGAACCGGTCGACCGGGTTCACCCTGTTCTTCCTCGTTTATGGAGCCATAGCCGTCATCCCGACCGACGTCGAGTTCGACTTGCCGCGCATCACGATGTACACCGAAGCCGAAGCAAGAGAGGCACGCGAAGACGGCGTCGACCTGCTTGAGGAAGCGCGCCTTCTGGCACTCAGCCGTTCGGCCATCTACCAACAAGGCCTGAGGCACTACCACAGCAAGAAGATCAAGCCCCTCGCATTCCGCAAGGGCGACCTCGTCCTCCGACTCGTCCAAGAGGCAGGCCAGCACAAGCTGTCATCTCCATGGGAGGGCCCATTCATCGTGAGCAGGGCCTTGCACGATCGCAGCGCCTACTACCTCATCGACACGCTCAAGTCAAAGAAGCGCAAGAAGGACATCGCCGGCGAAGAAACGACCCGGCCATGGAACGCAGAACTCCTCCGCCCGTTTTACAGTTAGACGCACGAGTGTATGTATCATCGCCTTTTGTAAACGCATGAAACTATGGGGTCCCCAAATGAGACTCGGGTGTTGCCTTTTGTCGACCAATTTATTGCGTCCCTATTTTTCTGCATCACTTTACCACTGAACCCGGCCACCGGCTCGACTCGCTCGACCCGGGGCTCGGGGGCAGGTCGGCTCGCTTGCTACCCTGCTGCCTTACTTGGTGATTCCTGATAAAGTTGGGACGTCGTGGTCCCCCACTTCGCCCTAAAACCACAGATCCAGCTTTGGATGTCGGCGGGCAAGTACAACGGGCCAAAGCTCCTCTACGATTCATACACTAAGTCAAAGGCCGCCTGGTCGATCAACCCGGCCCGTCACTCATCAAATAAGTAGCCGCACGACCGGCTACTCACCAACCGGCTAAGCCGGATTGCCGCCAGCCAGCCCAGTGGGTGTTTCGCTTGCGCTCAATGCTTCTAAGGACCCAAGTCCTGCGCACCCCTCTCGAAGAATCGAACTCCTTGTCACAGACCGGAGCCTCGGCCGTCTGACTTGCGGGGGTGGGGGGAGGTTTGGGAGAGGAAAAGCGTATGAAATCGGTTCAAAAAAGCGGAAGGCAAATAGCAAAAAAGCACTCACGACATTTACACACAAATATTTAAAGCAAAGGCCCACGACCCGAGTTCATTACACCCTAAAACCCCCAGTGGGTGGGTGGACCTGCTACTTAACAGTTTTAACACAAAGTGTCTCAGGCATCTCCAGCGCCGCGTCGCGACATTAACGGCTCTCCTCTGGCAGCCTCCGGGTCCGGCGAGGCACGAGTGTCCTGTTCAGCATCCGCGTCGCCATAGATGCCCGTCTCCTCCGAGCTCCCCTCCGGATCTTGATGAAGCAAGATATAGTCGTCGCCATCCACGACCCTGCCATCTTCCGTCCGCTCCGTATGGAACTCATCATGGAAGGCGAACTCGGCGATATAGCTGGCCCGGGAGGCGATCCGGCCGGCTTGCTCCTACAACAACTACTCCGAGCCGGCGCGCTGGCCCATCAGCGCGTCCAGTTGAAGATCTGGATGCCAAGACAGTGCGAACAGGAGCGCCATCTCAGCACCGGCACGAGCGGCGGAAACGCGCCACTCGCCAAGACGGTCCGGACCCATCTCCAACCAACGCGCCAAGCACGAGAAGCTGCATGGATGGACGGAATCCGGCAACAAGGCCTCCGTCATCGCGGTGCCGGCCCGGGACAGCCGCTCCATCTGCGTTCCCAAGACCCGCAGGCAGGCCTCAGCAGCGGCGATGATCTCTAGGAAGGTCATGGCCGTCCGCAGATCCGTCCCAGACCCGGCAACGCCGGTCGGGTCGCGCTGATAGCGAACGGCTTCCTCTGCCAGCCGCTGCGTCTCCGGGAAGGCCCCTGTCGCAAATGAAGAAGCAAATTAGAAGAAAAACAACAAGGAAGAAAGGCCGGGTCCCGACCCGACAAACTACAAGAAACAACACTTACTGGAGAAGGACTCTTCCAGGTGCTGCGCCTGAAGCAACGTACCATGCCGCTCCCGCTCCATGCACGGTCGCGCTCCCCGAGTGCCTTCTCCAAATCGGCCGCCTTATCAAGGGCCTCCTTCAGCTCGGCGTCCTTGTCTTTGGCCGCCTTCTCGGCCGCCACACGGCGGTGCACCTCGTCCTGATGGGCCTCCTCAGCCGCGTTGGCCTGCTCCCACAGGCGATCCACCTCGGCCTGGAGCCGGCCCTTGTCGTCGGCTAGCTGGCCGCGCTGCTGGTCCGCCTCGACCAGGGCCTGCAGCGTCTCCACCACCTTGGCGGCCTCTGCCTTAAGAAGTTCCACCTCGGCCTCGAGGCGGCCCTTGTGACCCGCCAACTGCTCATGCAACCGGCTGGCCTCATCAAGAGACCGTCGGGCCGAGGCCGCCTCCGCCCTCGCCTGTGCCGCCTCGACGCCAAGACAGCCAGTGTCGGCAATGATCCGGTCATAGTGATGGCCGGCCCGGAGCAGACGAGTCCGCCAGGCCAGCACCTCAGCTGCAAAGAAGAAGAATTCAGCAGAAGAAAAAAGACAAGACTTAAGATTTGGCCCAACTGTTACACAGTTGGCCCGAATCTCGGGGGCTACACCCAGTGGGTGCGCTAGCGCCCCCCCACTAGAAAAGAGCACAAGAGTACCTGCTGCGACGCGAAGCTCCTCCTCCTTGGCATCAAGTTGCTCCCTGAGCTCCCGATCCTTGCCCAGGAGACGGTTGAAAGCGGCAACCCGGAAGGCGTGAAGATGCTGAAAAAGATAGAAGTCAGAACAAGGCCAACGCTCTTAAGATTCGACCCAACTACTACGTAGTTGGCCCGAACCTCGGGGGCTACACCCAGTGGGTGCCCTCGCACGCCCGCACAAAGAAGAAATTACAAGAAAAAAGAAGGCTTACCAAAATGGCGTGCTCCAGGTCGCACGTCCGCTCCACCTTGGCCTGGGCAAAGGCCTCGAGCCGATCCGTCCGCCCCTGCAGATGGCGGCTAACGGCGTCCAGCGCCGCCTCCTCCTGGGTCTGAGGGCCGAAGACAGCAGCGTCCCTGCTCCGCGCCGGCTACGGCGTGGCAGCCCGGCGCCCACCCTGCCGGGCTCCAAGGCCTGCTCACCACTGGCCGGTCGAGATGCCGGGACGTCCTAGTGCGCCACCACAGGTGGAGCTGCCGGGGTGGCCTCCGGCACCGCCGTCCACGGGGTCGCTTCCAACACTAGCGGCGCCTCCGGCACTGCCGCCCGTGGCGCATCTTCCAAGACGGCACCGCCTCCACCACCATCAGCCCCCGCGCGCACGACCACGTCGGCCCGCGGCGGGGTATCACCCTCCACCTCCACGACCTCCTGGTCGAGGATCACCACCTCAGCCCGGCCTCCACGGCCGCGCTCCCTCACCGGCGATGGCTCAAAGACCGTCGCCGCCACCACCGTGCCCTCCGGCATCTCGCGCCAGGCCGGCTCGCGCCCATGCCGCCACCGCGTCGGTCCAGGCCTGGACCGACACCGCCTCCAACTCCGCCTCGGCCCGGTTCCTGTCCCGCCAAGCCAAGGCTTCGGCGTCGTTCGGGTCCAGGCCGAGGTCCGAGTTGGGCCGTCCCTCCGCCTCGGCTTGGTCGGCGAGGTCGGACCGGATCCTGCGGAACGCGGCCCCTTCGGCGGCCGCGGCTTCCGCTGTCGCCCTCGCCAGCGCGATTGGCGACCTGAAGAAGAAGGCAGAATAAGCAAAAAAGGAAGACAAGTCCAGCTTGACAATCTGGACGCATGCAGAAGATAAAGCTTACCCCGTCAAGACCGAGACCGGGGTCGTCCTCCCGCCGCGCTTTCTCTTGGACGGCCTCCCAGGCTCGGTCGGGTCCGTCGTGCGCTTCAGGGCCTGGGGTCGCGGCGCGACGCTATATTTGCCATGCGGGCGGCTCGGTGCCGCCCCATGCGAGGACCCGGCTCTGCCCGCGTCGCCGCCTCCCCCGCCCAACGCCACTACACCAGCAATCGGCATTAGCGTTGCCCTCACCGCGACATGATCAAGAGTTCAAGACAAATAAAGAAATAAGAATTCAGGACTCACCCGCGCGATGCCCAGCGCCGGCGTCGGACTCGGCCACCTCCTCGCCGCCTTGGGTCGTGGGCTCCTCTGGTGCCAACGGCGCCACCTGTGAAGGAGCCCGGGTGTAAGGATGCCGAATCGCGTTCAAGAGTATCTCCCGCGTCGCGTCGGGACGGATGAGAAGATGCGCAGCAGCAAAGTAAGAAGACTAGACACTCACCTGTGGTGCCGGGTTTGACTGGCTGTTCGGCGCCTTGCCGAATCGCCAGTCCTCTCCAAGGTTGGCCTTGGAGTTATCGTTCACGCCCCGCGCGACCTGCTCCACAGACAGCCGCGTCGACCCCATGCGGTTGGGGTCCTGAAGGCCGATCATTTCGCCGATGAGGCAGGAGCGCCTCTGAAGCAGAAGGACCCGGTGAGTGATGAATGCGGCAAGGAGGTCGGTGCCGGTAAGCCCCTCCTCTGTCCTCATCACCGCCACCCGCTCGCAGAGGTTGACGATCTCCTGCGACGGGCGCCGGAGCGAGTAGCCCCAGTTCATCTTTGCCCACGGCGGCACGATGGCGAAGGGAGGAAGATTGATATGGTCCGCACCGTGGTTGCGGACGTAGAAGGAGTTCTGCCACTTCTTGGCAGAATCCTCCAGCGGGATCTTGGGGAAATCTGCACCCGACCGCTTCGAAACGACGGCGGCGCTTCAGTCGGCGAACTCCCCGGCCGAAGGGCCTTGCTGCTTCAAGGAGAAGAAGCGCGCCCAGAGGTCGATCGTGGGCTCGACCCACAGGTACCCCTCGCACAGGGTCACGAAGCTGGAGAGCTAGATGATGGCGCCAGCACCAAGATGATGCGGCTGGAGCCTGAAGAACTCCAAGAACACGCAGAAGAAGGTGCTCGCTGGTAGCCCAAAACGATGCTCGAAATGTGTGACAAAGACGACGCGCTCCTGCCCCTCGGGCCGGGGCCTCTGCTCGCCACGCGGCAAACGGACAACGACGTCTGTCTCCCGTGGCAGGCGCCACGAAGACCGAAGATGGGTGATGTCATCGGTGGTGACAGTCGAGCCCATCCAGGAGCCCGACGGTGGCGACATGGACGGAAGAAGAAGAGAGAGGATGGACGACGGAGGAAGCTCTGCTCGGGGCTGCGGGCGCAGCAGTGCATCGGTGGCGAAGAGCAGAGCAGGAGCAGGGGGACAGGAGGGCGCGAGCGAGAATGGTGTCCATCGCCCCCTTGCCCCACTCAATTTATAACCCCCGGTTCAAACGTGGGGAAGTGGGATCATCTGCACGCACCCCTTCCACTACCCCGCAATAAGTGCGCACGTACACACATAGTAACTACCCGGGGAAGAGCAACCGACCCCCGGACGCTCCAATAAATCCGCGCGCGTGGGCCAAGGGCGCACGGCGGCGGGCCCCGGCCCATTGCCCGGTCCCGTCACATGCGTGGCCTATTAGGCCCCTCCGGCTTCCGGGCACCATGTGGCGCCTGCGAAAAACCCGAGGGATCGCTTCAAGATTCGGCGGACTCCTTGGTTCCTGCCACAACCGGGATGCCGTGATCCGGTTTCCGAGAAAACCGGCACACAGTGGGTGTTACCGGACCCGGCGCTCGTAGAATCCGCCTTGCTCAAGGGGGAAAGTGCAAAGGCCCACTCATCCGAAGACGGCGGACGTTCACAGCTTCGGGGACTACTGTCAGGGGGATGAACTTCGGGCAGGCAACGGAACCCGGATCCTTTTCAAAAATGGCAGGGCCTGCATCGCCCCGCGAACCGACACGCGCCTGGCCGGGTCGCTCGACCCGGCAAGGCCCACAACCCGGCCAAGCTCTTCGACTCGGCAAGGTACGTTGACCCAGCATATCAACTAGTGCAAGGCTCCCCAACCCGGCGCCACCAAGGCTTCCCCAACAAGCCGACCCCACCCTTGGCAGACACGGTAACCCAGCCACGGGTCAGCTCCTGTTCTATACAGGCCGTACAATGGGACGAGACTTCAATCACCGATGACCAAGACTACAGTGCTTCTGCCCATGCCTATGGTCAGCCGGAGCGTGGCAACAGTGCCCCTTAACTACCCGCTGACCGAGGCTGGCGTGGCAACAGTGCTCCCGCCTTCACCGCTGACGGCATCAAGCGGTAGCCGGACGGAGAGCATTGTACACGACTCAACTCGGCCACGCCCTGGTGATTGACAAGACAGCAAACAGTTCCCCTAGGCACGCGGGGCCCGCACCTAGGGGAACCCGACGAACCACAGGCCCTCGGGCGGGACCCAGCCTGGTATCCCGGACACCGACAATATGGACCCACCGACTTGGCGTATTACCATTGTAACCCTGGGTGGGTTGATCTATAAAACCCCCCTAGGAACCCACGCCTACAGAGGAAGGCATATGCATGAGACACGAGAGAAACACAAGCAAGCATAGGACTAGCCACCCAATGGCAGCACCGGGGAGAAGGAGCAGCCCAAGCCTTGGCCAGCTTCCTTCCTCCTCCATACAGCTCCAGGAGCAACATTGTACTATCGATCATCCAAATAACTCGGCAAGACTACGGGTGTTATCTCTCCGGAGAGCCCTGAACCTGGGTATGTCCGGCATCCCGCGCCCGCGCATGCCAACCTCGCCTCTGGGGCCCACCAGCACCCTCGAGCCTCCTCCTCTCTTTAGCCATCCCTTGGCATCTGCCGTGCGCCCACCACGACAGCAACCTTGTCGAAGGTAGCAACAACTTCATAGTTCGTGTAATCCCGAGAGCGGTCGGGAACTCGACAAATTGCTTTCTTCCGTAGACGATAGTCACCATGATCTTAGTTGAATGTACGTAGAAAACCAGTGTGCTCAACCTCTGGGCAGTCTGAGATTTTTGGAAGTGGAACCCGGTGACGAGTGTACACATTCACAAGTTCCCACCCGTAGTTGTACCCAATATAAACAACCCAATCTCCATTTGCGCCTGTCCAAGCCTTACCCTTAAGCGACAGCATCTTGACATAACATGTATCATTATCAAGCGGCATCAACTTGCACAAGGAGAGGATTCCGTCATCCGCGCCCATGCGAACAGGCTTATAGCGAAGAAGATAAGGGAGATCAAGCCGCTCCTGGACCCTTGGGTTCCTTGTAATGATTATATTAGTTGAGTCGAGAATGGTCTTGAACGAACCTTCTATGCTAGCCAAGGTGATGACATCGCACCAATCAGTGAGTTCCTCCACCACGCCATCTTTCAGATTGGGGCAAGAATAACGGGGTCGTTTCTGGCTTGTTCCCTTCATGGAGAAGACGATCGAACAATGGCAGAAGGAAGGGTGAAGGCAAATGGAGGAGGGAGGAAGAGCGTGTGACAGCAGTTCCAAATCGAGAGGGAAAGGCGAAGAGGCGGTGGACGGTTGCCACGGTACACGAAGAGGCACCCCGGCCTACATAGACATCCGTTCAGAAGTTGTACAAAAGGACTCACCGTCGTCTCACTTACATGTTGGAACGGGACCACATGTCAACGAAACATGGTCTGTCATTTCTCGTGCAAAACGCGATCTGGCCACATTGGCCCGAAGTGCCGCATTATTTCTCGACTTTATTTTTTTAATGGCGTGCCGTTCGGTTTTGAAGCATGACTAACTGGTACTGTATGCAAAGAAAATATAAACTACTCTACCACTACTCCAACTCTAGTACTAGTAGTATAAAAAAGATATATAGGCTGGAGCTTCAGCACTTTCTTCCTAAGGGCTGCCCACTTGCTTCTCACACTATCACCCTCTCTCAAGATCTAAAAAGGATGGCTCTCTCTCCCTCCTCACCGGTGGTCACAGATCCGCCGGGGAAGAAAAGGACGTGTAGCGTTGACGCACTCGTCGTCGGCGAGCAAGGTCATGCACCGACGACAAGGCCGTGCTCTCAGACCTAGTGCCCGCGTGGGATGGCCTCCGTCCCCAAGCTCGCTGCCATAGTGTGTGCGGAGGATGACGACCACGAGCGGAGCCAGTTCCCGCCGACCCTCAGGTATGCTACCTCTTTTCGAACCATACCCTCGTTCTATTGCCCCATCTGCCACGTCGCTGCTTGTGGATCTTTGTCCACTCCACCATCTTCCCAATTTGCTATCCTCTGCTCTGCAGGTCATGCGGACGAAAACCTTAATTTGCACTATTAAAGGAAACCCTACTTCATGCAGACTAATCCATGTCCGAGTCGAATAAGGAAACAAAGGGAGACTGTACTGTCCAAGAGAGTAGGCATCAAACCCGCATCTAGGTTGAAAAGGGGAAAATCAGTAGGTAAGGAACGAGTCTCGTGTCTCTTGGTTGAAGAAGGGTAGAAAGGCATGACAACGCAATAGAGAATGACCAGGTCGATCGGTTTGTTGTCCTCACATAGGAAAAGGTGGCTAAAGAGAACAAAAATGGGACGTAATCCACATATGATGCATGGATATTTGTTGCTTTGGGCAACCATACCTCCCTCACCACTCTATGCCTCCGTGGAGGTACATCGTACTGGTGCTCCCACTGTCCGAATGGGCCCCCCGTGCTCTCGTTGCCACTTTTTTCTGTTAATATAATGCCAGCGGTCAAGTCAAGCAATGCTACTGCTAAAGTGATGCCACATTTAACTAATGACGCACTCAGTCTAATGCCACCGATGAATTTAAGCAATGCCATTTAATGTCACTGGATTATTTCAGGCTTAGCTGTTGATTGTGGGTGTATTAAAGATTTTTCAGCTAAGGCATTCTAATGATGTTGCACAACCAGTATACCAATGATGAATCTTGTTACTACCATCAGATTTTTGCACTGTTAATGCTTATAGATTACGTACCATAGTTTCATGAGATAAGTCAATTTTTTTGTACAGTGTCAAGAGGAAAGGTCAAGAGTGGGCACCTCCTCCTCTGGCTGTTCTCTTGATTCGTTCGATCAAGTTTTTATGTTTGACCGATTATCAAGATTAGGATAGGAATTTTTAGGCCCCTTGAGTTGGAAATGATATTTACCTTGAAGGTACATGGTTTGCAATTTTTTATACTATCATTAGTTAATAATGCTAGTTACCTTCAGACTTTTGTATTTGGTTTAATGCTCTTGCACAACTAGTATACCAATGCTAAAACTTGTTACGTTTACATTTTGTATTGTTAATTCTTATAGAAATCTTCCACTGCTAGAGCTTATGGAAATATGTTCAGTAAAACCATTGTATTGTACCCTGTAATAAAATAACTACTCTACTGTTGTACTAGCCACTGGATTAGTCTATATTTGTACTATTCGAATGGTGTTGCATTAGCGTATGGACATATATAAAGTGTGGCAATCTTTCCTAGATATTGCTCAAGAAAACTACTACCTGTTTTTATAAATACTAGATGTTTGGGTACTTTAAATTGAACTATGAAAACGTTTTATATTAAGGAATAGAGGGTGCAGACTTCACTCAAATTATCCCGGTAAAGCTAGTCACACCTTTGTTAAAATTAATGTTCATTATGTCATCGGAGGAGGTCTGTATGTTTGCCCCTAATGCCTGCCGACTACATACCTGACATCATGATGTAATGTTAAGTCATTTCCTTTTGTACAGTGTCATTGAATTGTCAAGGCAGTGATGGCATTTTATTTTTGTTGAATTGCACAAAATATGCTTAAAAGAAGAGGAAAGGTCAGGAATGGCTCAATTTTTCAGAAAAAACTATGTACGCCTTCCTGACATTAGCCGATGTTGCCTTATTTATTCCTTCAAATAGGTGGTTAGAAACAGTCTTGCTACCTTTTCCCATTAAGAAATTGGAATGCTTATATTTGTGAGTCTATGCTTCAACTAGTGCCACTTTTATAGTAATCACACTTTCAATATCTATGCAAACAGGGATGCTCGATTTTAGTGGAACTGCACAAAAAGTCTAAATTGTTCAACATTAGGAGCATGTTTTCTTCCAAACCTTTATATCCAATTGGTGGCACTATGAGCTATTCATTACAAAGGTACATGATTTGCTACTATCTTGCTACTCTTTTTGTACTGTCATTAGATAGTAATACTACTGGTTTGCATCTGAATTTATTGGCAGGGTGGACCTACATTGGATGTGCAGGACAGGATTCAATGATTGGATGCTCAATTTTGGTTGTATCGATTTCACCTCTTCCATCACTGCGAACATGGATATCCTTGGTCTGATGAAGAATAGGCGCTATATTTCTGCTCTTAACCAACAAATCAATTCTGTATGAAATTGTCCAGGGCAAAACATGACTGTATCAAATTGTCCAATGCAAAACATGACAGATGCTAAGCGGAAGAGACATGTTTAAACCGAAAATACAAGGTGGGGTATATGTTTACTAGCTGCTTGATATTTGTGCAGACAGAGATGTCTGCCCGTTGCTATTTGGAAAATAAACAAAGTGACCACAATTTTGGTTGAACTGCACAAGAGAATAGTATAGTTACTACATGTAGTGCCATTTGAAAATAGACACAAAAAGATTGGATAGTCACTTCATGGACTATAGAAAATTAGTACTATACTATTTATTGGCCAACACTAGGTGCTTCATTGCTTTGGTCTGATTATACAATGGGCATCATTTTGCCTAAGTTAAATGTATTACGAAAATAGTCTCGTCGTGTGATCGAGAAAAGACCAAATCATATTGCAGTGGATGTTCCTCCATCATGTGTGGTTCATTCTCATGGTTCCAGCTATTGGTGAAACCACATACGTTTGCAAGAGGAATTGTAGACTTCACAAACAAATTGGTCTTTCACTCTGTACTAAATGTTGGCCAAGAGAAGCATCCATGTTAGTAGGAAGAACAGATGTTTTTTCTAGATCTTTGCTTTTGGAGCTACATATTTGTATATGATATGTGAATCATTGAGATGCATTAACATGTTGATCTTATGTTTGGGAATCGTACTAGTTGGTTTTGAATTTGGGCTACTAATGTGAACATATTACAATGTCAGGCCTGTGAGTCTTGTGTGAACATTTTGAACGGATCGGCTCTTACTGTTGTGCACAACATGATCCTTATTTCTGTGTTCTCAGAGTTTACAAGTTACTAACAGTTCCTTATTTCTGTTTGCTCAGTGTTTAAAAGTTACTGATCGATCACTAGCTAGCCTACTAATGCGCTCCTGGCAGTTTTAGTTGCGACGCAAGATCCGAAGTGGCAGTTTTTTGAATAAAAATGCCTACCTCTAAAGAAACTGACAAGCTACTCTGAAGAAAATGCCATGCGAATCTGAAGAAACTGCCAGCAAAAATGTTCGCAAATGCCTTATCTCCCAGCGAATGTTCCTCAGCTAATGCGATCGTAAACGTATACCATCTGACCTACTCGATCCTACACATACACTATTCGACCTACTCGATCCTACACGGATAAATAGCGGATCACACACGTACTAACTCCTTTCCGGTTTGTAGGGTTCAATTCAAAAAATGACCTACTCGAGCCTACACGAATAAATAGCAGATCACACATGTACTACCTCCTTTCTGGTTTGCAGGGCTTAATTCAAAAAATCTCACCAACCAAGGTAGATGATGAGTGGTGGAATCATTTTTGACAAGGAGGGAGTACCTCATATAGATTATTCGAGTGCACTCGTTTGACCGTCATGCCAGCGTGCGACCCAGCATGGACGGGACGCACCACTGATGGGACGGGACGGCATAGTCATGATTTTAGTTTTTCTACTTTTCCACGGCAAGCTGGCGCGCTAAGCCATGCCTGCTTATGCATTGAATTCCGATGACCGCGATGACCGTCGCGTTTCATGTGACACGCTAGTTTGCCTACCTTCCGCCTATAATTACTGTTTCCCGACCTTCTCCGGTGGCACCATCACCAAACTCACCCTATCCTCATAAGCCCCCACTGAAAGTGCGTTATATCGACTAGAGGGGGGTGAATAGGCGATTTTTATGAAATTTTCACTGAGGAATTAGCTGATGAGGAAATTCCTAAACGAAGAACTACTTGTAGCGGAATAAGTACTCATAAGGGAACATAACAGAAGACAAGCATAGTCATCATGATGAAATGAAGACAAGCACAGAGTACAGAAAGCGTAAACACATGGTAACACAAGGAAGAAGACGGACAGACTGAAGAAATGGAACTGAGGAAATTGAGAAAGTCTTCCGTCAATGTCTTCAAACAGATATGAACAGGCACACAACAACATACATGAGGAAATGAAAGAGTTGAGGAGATAGAACCAGTTAGCTCGATGAAGACAATGATTTGGTAGACCAGTTCCAACTGCTGTCTCAGTTGTACATCTGGTTGGAGCGGCTGAGTATTTAAACTCGAGGACCCAGTCCCGGACACACAATCCTCACCGTATTCTCCTTGAGTTAAGGTCATACAGACCTTGCCCAATCACTCGTGGTAAGTCTTCAGGTGACTTCCGAACCTTCACAAACTTGGTCACTCGGCGATCCACAATTCCTCTTGGATGCTCTAGACCTTGACGCCTAACCGTATGGAAGAAGCACAGTCTTCAAAGGAAACAAGCGTCGGATCCACGCAGGATCAATCTCTTCAGTGATGCTCAATCACTTTGGGGTTTTGTAGGTTTGGGTTTGGGATTTCCTCACTTGATGATTTTCACTCAAAGTTCCCGGATGATGGGTTGCTCTCAAATGAGAAGTGTCAGTTCCTCTCGGAGCAGCCAACCAACTAGTGGTTGTAGGGGGTGGCTATTTATAGCCGGGGAGTAGCCCGACATGATAAGACATAAATGCCCTTGTCTGATATGACCGTTAGGTGGGTAGATATTTTGGGACAGCTGGCGCGTAGCACAGCAACGGTCGGAATATTTGAGGTTCGAATTCCTCAGGGCTATCATGTTCCTCACTTCATAGGCAATCCGCACTGGCAAATTCCTTACTCTTCAGTTAGAACAAATTCCTCAGAGACCAGAAGAACTTTGTCTCTGTCACTGAAGAATATGAATGAACTGTGCGAGATCTCCAATGGCTTCACTCGAAAGGATTGGTAGGTGTAGGATTTTGAGTTGAGCATCACATGGAAATTTTTCCTTAGTATTTCCTCGACCCCCTTTAACAGTACGTTGTTTCCTATGACTCAAGAAAGAGAAAATGAAACTACGAAAACAAAAGTCTTCACACTTCATGTTCCTCGAATGATTGCCTAGTCTTCAAGGTCACACCAATTTCCTCACTTTCAAAGTCTTCAGAAAGTCTTCAGAAATCCAAAGTCTTCAGTTGAAGAACTTCATTTTTAGGGGTCGACTTTCTCTGTAAATATCAAACTCCTCATAGACTTATCGACCTATGTACACTCACAAACGCATCAGTCCCTTAACCTATAAGTCTTCAATACACCAAAATCACTAAGGGGCACAAGATACACTTACAATCTCCCCCTTTTTGGTGATTGATGACAATATAGGTTAAGTTTTCAACGGGGATAATCGTATGAAGTGTAAGTACTGATATTGAGGAATTTGATTGCAAGATATAGAAGAACTCCCCCTGAAGATGTGCATAGTGAGGAATTTGCTTTTGAAGCAATGCACACTTGAAGAGTATAATCATGGAGATCTCCCCCTATATCTTGAAGAATTTGAAATGCATGATGAAATATGGTGACTGATGTAATTCAGCATGCATGCATTAACATTAAAGAGGAATAAGCATGCAGAAGAACACATCAAAAGTATCAGGTCACCATAGAGTTTAAGATTACAACTCGATCCAGCAAAGTCATCCGAAGAACAAGAGTTGTAAGTTAGCAAAAAAATGCCCATATAAGATAGACCCGCTTGAAGACTAACTCAAATTTCTCCCCCTTTGTCATCGAACGACCAAAAGGGTTGAAACTGAGGACTAACGCCCCTGAAGAATATCATGCTGATGGAGGAGCGCCAGCGTTGTCAGGGTCTTGAGTCATTGTAGGGCCTACTGCAGTGTCGTCCAAGTCTTCATGCTCGTCCGTGGTGCATGAAGAAGAATATGAGTTGGCCACCAAGGAAGGAACCTCGACTTTCTTGAATCTCTTCGTTGGAGGTGCAGACCAGTCAAAGTCTTCCTCGAAGCCCATTTGCTTCAGATCTTCTTCACCATATAGATGTGACAGAATAGCCTAGGTGCGATCAAACACTTCATGGAGGTAGTAGTGGTTTTTCTTCACTGCATTATATGTAGAAGTCATGTTGTGAAGAATAGAGCCAAACTGATGCTTAACCCACTTGTGGTTTCGATCCACCTTCTGGTGAAGACTTATCAGTAGTTCACGATCAGCCAGCACACGAGGAGCAGTAGCTTGAGGACTTGTCTTGGTAGCATTAGCAGTAGTATCATGAGTGGCAGAGT
Source organism: Triticum aestivum (assembly GCF_018294505.1). NCBI lineage: Eukaryota > Viridiplantae > Streptophyta > Magnoliopsida > Poales > Poaceae > Triticum > Triticum aestivum. Next base: position 186,995,858 of record NC_057813.1, on the reverse strand, counting down.
CATCATTGGTGGAGTAAGATGCAGCTTTGCGGAACTGACCATCCAATGGACGAGTGCCTTCATCGATAATAGCAGGTGCCTTGCCCTTTCCTTCAGATGAGGAATATGTCCGTTTGAGGACTTCAATCAGGGGCAAGTAGCTGCCATGGTTAAGAGTATCAGCTTTGTAGTTGAGTGAAGACCTTGATCTGAGGAATCTCATGATCCATGGAGCATAAGGCTTCAGCTCAAACGGTGAAAGTGCAACATTCACTAGAGTCCTCATGAAGAAATCATGGTAATTGATAGGGATACCCTGCATGATGTTGAAGAGCATATTATTCATCATCCCCACAATTTCTTCATCTGATGAATCATGACCTTTGATTGGACTGATAGTCTTCGTCAGAATGCGATAGATGATCCTTGGTACATACAGCAAATCCTTCACGAGGAATTTGGTCCTTTGGGCTTGTCCAGGCTTCAGCAGCTTCATGAGCACTTGCATATAGTGGTCAGTGAGTTCAGGTTCATCATACAGACAGTGAGCGCCTTCTGGTGGAGGACTGGTTGGCAAGGCACAAAGCAATTCAGAGGCTGGTGCCTTGTAATGAGTGTTTTCGGTCATCCAGTCCAACACCCAGGAGTTGATGTCATGTGCTTCACCAGTGATATGCAGTGTTGCATAAAATTGAAGAATTAGCTCTTCATTCCAGTCAACGATGTTAGTGCAAAAGTTAAGGAGACCTGCATCGTGAAGCATACTAAGGACCGGCGTGAAGAAAGGCATAGATTCCATGTCCATGTGAGGAATGTGCTCATGGTCGAAGACTTTGTCCTTGTCAAAGAGAACTGAGGAATAAAAGTTGGCCTGGCTGGCAGTCCAGAAGCGCTTCCTTCTAAGACGAGCATTGTCATATGGGTTAAAATCAGTGAAGAACACACGATCGCCGAAGAAATCATCAGCCTTGAATTTTGGCTTCTTGGAGAAGGGATTCTTTGGATTGGGTTGAGGGGTGTCAGTGATCTGCAGTACCACCTCGGGAATCGCAATCTCAGGTTCCTCATGCTGAGGAATTTCAGTTTCTTCTACAGCTGCAGCCTGGGTCATCACTTCTTCATTCACATTTTCTTCAGGACTAGTGGCTGGAATTTCTTCATGGACAGACAGGGTTGCACGAGGTTCATCAGATCTCACCTGTACTTCACTACCGGCTGGGGACTGAGGAACAGCCTGGAGAGGAGTGAACAACGGAGAGTTGGGGTGCTAACTTTCCCAAAAGTCATCATTCAGTACTAGTGTGGTACATCCGATGTCCACATCCTCATCTTCCATTTCTTCAACACCTGCCTCTTCAGCAGAGAACTGAGGCATAGGTGAGGAGATGACTGGGGTTGAAGGGATTCTATCCACTTCAATTTCTTCGTCCAACTGCTCTGTCAAAGCAGTCGAAGGAGTTTCTTCATCGGATTCCTCGGGAATCTCATAGTCTTCACCAAACAGAACAAGGTCCTTTGATGGCATGAAGGAGACAGGAACGGCATCAATAGGATTTTCAATTGAACTAATCATAGTCTTCATCTTCTTCAGAGTTGAAGAATTTGATGAAGCTGATGCCTTCCTTTTCTTCACAGCAGCACGTTCGGCGGCCTTGGTCTTCTTCGCATCTGATGCAGAAGGAGGTGCGGATGACTTTGGTTCATTTACCTTAGGCACAACTGATGCAGTTGTCCTGATTTGTTCACTTTCCTCAAGCGCATCACTAGTGGATGCCCTGGCAATATCTTCATCGACTGGAATGGAGTCATCAGCCCTGGTACTCTCATTTTCTTCAGCAGCCTGACTTACATCAGCGGTGCTGGCATGTTCTTCAGTGGGCTGGGCAGATGCTTTAGCCTAAGGAATTTCAACGTGCACCGGAGCAGTGGCAGTTGAAGAGAAAGTCTTCGTCAAATTGACGAGCCGAACCTTTGCTCCCTTCCAATCAGCATAGTACCGATTGAAATCATCACTCAATTGCTTGATTTCAGCTTGTACAGCAATGAGTTGTTCAGGAGTAAGCGTGAGGACATTGTCCTTGAGGTAGCGTTGTTTCTTGTACTGCGCTTTCTTCAGCCTTCGTCCTTCTTCATATTTCCACTTCTCTTCCTCAATGAAGTGAGTCAGAACATGACTTTGACCAGGAGTGAGGTTCATCTCCGGCAAAGGTGTAGTGGGGTCCTTGTGCCATAAGTCAATGAAATCAAGGATCAACTTGGGATCCAGAATTAGTGGCACATTGCTGCCTTTGGCTCTAGCGGCCTTGCCTTGCCTGTCCCTGATGATTTCAGCAAGTTCTTCATCACCAGCCTCATCGTCATCAGAGGGGATTTGGAAGGCAACCTGCTTCTTGTGAGGACTTGGGCGAAGGCCTCGTCCAGCAGTGGCCTTTTTCTTCAGCAGAGATGGACCAGCTGAGGAACTTGGTGCAGCAGTGGAGCTAGCAGATGCTCCTGAGGCAATAGAGATACTAGTTGTTCTTTGGCACATGGCAAGATGCACAGGTGCCGAAGATTTGGTCGGAGCAGCTGAAGATTTTGTCGGAGGAACTGAGGACTTTGGAGGAGGAGGAGGAGCAGACTGAGGAATTTGCCGTGAGGGCTTTGAAGATACTGGCCTTGAGGGCATTTCTGAGGAGCTTGGTCGTGAGGGTATTGAAGGAGAAGCACTGGACTTGTGGGCAGGCTTCTTTGGCATAGCCTTCCTAGGCTTACTACCAGAGGCCTCAGCAGCGTTAGCAGCAGCAGCAGAATCTTCATTGAATTTCCTCACTACTTCTTTGGCTTGCTTGGTCAGTTTGGCCTGGCGCTTTACCCATTCATCAGCTTAGTCCTCACTGCGCTTGAGGCTGGTGGGATCTGCTAGTTGGCTAGGTCTCAATGGAGGTCTTGAGCATGGAGGGTTGAGCACGAATTTCTTCATGTACTTGGGAGTAACATACCTGTACTCCCTCCATTCTCGTGCCCATCTCCTCTCAATCCGTTGCATGCGCACCTTGCACTGATTCTAGTCCTCCTTGCCAAACTTGGCCTCATCAGGAGTGCAGTATCCAGCATAAATGTCCTTAGGGATTTCAAACGCAGTATTAACCTCAGGCCTCTTTCCTCCCTTCGTGGTTTCTTACCGTCAGCCGTTTTCTTCAGCTGAGGATGAACAACTGATTTCTGAAGAGGTATGCAACTTTTCTTCGAGGAACGCTGCAAATGAGTTAAGTTGATGAGAACCTAGTGATTCAGCAGCGGACATGTGTAACTGTGAACAGAGTATAGTTGCGAGGAATTTGGAGAGGTCATATGCGTTCTCAGAAGATTTTCAAAAAGAATAGGTTTGAGGAATTTGACCGATGAGTCTTGAAGAATTTCACTAAGCGTTCTTTATCTTAGGTTCCAGATTTGAAAATCCACACAATTGAGGAATCTTGAAGAAAATCATTGCTTAGAGAAACGAATCAAGAACAGATAACATGTGAGGTGTTTAGTGTGTGAAGATTTGAAGAATAAACACCTTTGAAGATTTTTAAGAAAACACATGAATCAAAGCGGGCAATAAAAGTAACTTTTAATTACCCAAAGTGAAGAACACGACGAACTGGGAAGTGTTGAGGTGAAGTTCGTCCGTTCAGATCTTCCACGCCCTAACTCGGCAGAGGAAGACAACTACGGCGGCGGCGGAGTGAAGAAATCCGCAACCGGCGTGAGTACGACGGCGACGAGGTCGAGGCAGTGAAGCTCTTCCTCACCGGCGACAATGAAGTAGCGGCGGTGCTAGGGTTTGGGAAGCTCGAGCGGGAGAGAGGTCGAGCGGAGTAAAAGTGAAGTGAGGAAGAGGCAGGGGTATTTATAGAGGCAGTGAAAAACTATGCGCCCGAAGATTTCGGATGAACATGCCCCTAGCCCTTCTCATTCACGTGACATGTGTCACCCACGTACTTTGAGGTGGTGATCTTGTAGGATCATGGGTGAATAGATAAGTATTTTATCGTGGAATGCGGAACGGTCTGAGCGGCAAAGCCGAAAATTCAGATAAGATCTTTTTTTAAGTTTCCGTTCACAATTTCTTCAGCTGTCAAGGACACGGTGAAGATTTTGGACGAGTTTCAAATCAGAACGCACATGAATAATTTGTGAAAAGATTAGATTGAGTTTAGCATAGAGGGGGAAGGGTCCGATCACATTCACTTAGCGGAAAAAGTCAACTTGAAGAATTAGCAATAAGTGAATGTTGTAGAGGACATAAAACTCATATATATATATATGTATATATATATATTCAAATGAAGACAAACGACGGAAATAGTGAAGACATTGCAAGTTGAAGAATTTGAAAAACTGATGAATTTCAAAACCAAAAAAAAGCTCAAATTGAAGATTTTCAACTTTTGTGGTGGCGTAACCCACCGTATAAGAAAGTTGGCTTCAGACAACGCGTACAATTGTCGTAGGGCTCTGAGAGTCAATTTCTTTGTTAATTTCTTCACACTTAGAGGGTTAGTCTTCATTGATTGAAGAAAAACGTTACTTCGTGTGTTGCGCATCTAAGTCATCAAGTCAGCATAAGTGTTAGGATGAGTGTCCATTTCAGAGAACATTCGAAGATTCTAGGATATTTAGCTCACACCGCAACTTGCTAAATCTCTTCTCATCCAAGGGCTTAGTGAAGATATCGGCCAGCTGATCTTCAATGCTTGCATGGCAGATGGAGATATCGCCCTTCAACACATGATCACGAAGAAAATGATGACGAATCTGGATGTGCTTTGTCTTCGAGTGCTGAACTGGGTTGCGAGAAATCTTGATAGCGCTCTCATTGTCGCAGTAGAGAGGCACATTCTTCACGTTGATGCCATAGTCCTTGAGTGTTTGCTTCATCCATAGTAATTGAGCACAGCACGATCCAGCAGCAATGTACTCAGCTTCTGCAGTGGAGAGAGATACGCAATTCTGTTTCTTTGAGGAACAACAGACCAAAGATCGTCCGAGGAAATGGCATGTGCCTGATGTTGACTTGCGGTCCACGCTATCGCCAGCATAGTCAGAGTCTGAATATCCAATGAGATCAAATGAAGAGCCCTTGGGATACCATAATCCAAGTGTTGGTGTGTGAGCTAGATATCGAAGAATATGCTTCACAGCCTTATGGTGTGATTCCTTCGGTGTAGCTTGAAATCGGGCACACATGCAAACACTAAGCATAATATCTGGCCTAGATGCACATAGGTACAATAAAGAGCCAATCATGGAGCGGTATACCTTTTGATCGAAGTCTTGACCATTTTCATCAGTGCATAGATGGCCATTTGTGGGCATTGGAATTCTGACCCCTTTGCAATCTTGCATGCCGAATTTCCTCAATACATCTTTGAGGTATTTCTCCTGAGATATGAATATGCCATTGCGCTGTTGACGAATTTGAAGACCTAAAAAAAATTCAATTCTCCCATCATAGACATTTGATATTCTTCACTCATCATATAGGCAAATTCATCACTATAACGTTGGTCAGTACAGCCAAAGATAATATCATCAACATAGATTTGGCACACAAACAGTTCATCATCATAAGGTTTAGTGAAAAGAGTTGGGTCGAGTGAACCGGGTTTGAAGCCTTTCTTCATGAAGAATTCCTTCAAAGTATCATACCACGCCCGAGGGGCTTGCTTGAGGCCATACAGGGCCTTGTTGAGTCTGAAGACTTTGTCGGGATTCTTTGGATCTTCAAAACCTGGGGGTTGAGCAACATATACTTCTTCCTCAAGCTTACCATTGAGGAATGCACTTTTCACATCCATTTGATATAAGGTGATATTATGATGGTTAGCGTAAGCAAGTAATATGCGAATAGCCTCAAGTCTAGCAACAGGTGCAAAAGTTTCATCGAAATCAATTCCTTCAACCTGTGTGTAGCCTTGAGCTACAAGCCGTGCCTTATTCCTCACCACAAGGCCATTTTCATCTTGCTTGTTGCGGTAGATCCACTTTGTGCCAATGATGTTGTGCTTGCGAGGATCTGGACGTTTGACCAGTTCCCAGACGTTGTTGAGCTCGAACTGATGTAATTCTTCTTGCATAGCCTGAATCCACTCAGGCTCCAGAAATGCTTCATCTACCTTAGTGGGCTCTGAGATAGAGACAAAAGCAAAGTGCCCACAAAAGTTAGATAAATGTGAAGATTTTGAGCGAGTGAGAGGACCTGGTGCTTCAATGTCATCAATGATCTTCTCAATTTGCACTTCGTTAGCAATGCGAGGATGAGTGGGTTGTCTTCGAGGAATTTGATCAGCATTCCCTTCAGGAGCATTTTCTTCAGCACCATTTTCTTCAGGTGCGCCAGCCCGGTGATCATCACGATCTGGAATGAATTCTTCAGCAGATTCTTCGGTAGGAATGACATCCTCAGTAGCCTTGAACTTGATAGAATCCTCAGGTGCTGGTTCATCTATCACAGAAGGTAGGTGCTCTCTTTGCGAGCCATTAGTTTCATCGAACCGCACATCTACAGTTTCAACAACTTTGTGAAGAACGCTGTTGAAGACTCTGTAGGTGTGCGAGTCCTTTCCATAACCAAGCATAAAACCTTCATGTGCTTTCGGTGAGAATTTGGAAGTGTGATGAGGATCTCTAATCCAACATTTAGCACCGAAGACTTTGAAATAACTCACATTGGGCTTTTTGTCAGTGAGGAGTTCATACGCAGTTTTCTTGAAGAATTTGTGAAGATATACCCTGTTGATGACGTGGCACGCAGTATCAATTGCCTCAATCCAGAAGCGACGAGGCGTCTTGTATTCATCAAGCATAGTGCGAGCCATTTCAGCGAGGGTTCTGTTCTTGCGCTCCACGACGCCATTCTGCTGAGGAGTATAAGGAGCAGATAACTCATGAGTAATACCAAGTTCATCAAGATAGCCATCTAGACCGGAATTCTTGAACTCGGTCCCATTGTCAGTTCTGATGTGCTTGATCTTCACACCAAAGTTGGTTGAAGCCCTCGAGGAAAATCGTTTGAAGACTTCCTGCACTTCATGTTTGTAAGTGACAATGTGCACCCATGTGTAACGAGAATAATCATCAACAATAACAAATCCATATTGAGATGCATCATTCAGAATTGCAGAATAGTGGTTAGGACCAAAGAGATCCATGTGAAGCAATTCAAATGGTCGAGTGGTAGTCATGACAGTCTTCGCTGGATGCTTGGCCTTTGTCATCTCTCCAGCTTCACAAGCTCCGCATAAGTGATCCTTAAGGAATTTGACATTCTCAATGCCAATGACATGCTTCTTCTTCGCAAGCGTGTGCAGATTCCTCATGCTAGCACGACCAAGTCGTCGATGCCATAGCCAGCCTTCTGAAGCTTTTGCAAGTAAGCACATGGCTGGTTGCGATCCTATAGAGAAATCAACAATATACAGATCTCCTCTCCTAAAGCCTTCGAAGACTTTGGAATGGTCAGCTTCCATGATCACAACACAATGATATCTTCCAAAGACAACAACCATATCGAGATCACAAAGCATTGAGACAGACATGAGGTTGTATCCTAAGGACTCGACAAGCATGACTTTGTCCATGTGACGATCCTTTGAGATCGCAACCTTACCTAGACCCAATACCTGACTTTTCCTTTGTCAGCGAAGATGATATGCTTCAGATGTGATGGTGATAAAGGAGCATCCATCAATAGATTCTTGTCACCCGTCACGTGATTTGTACATCCACTATCGAGGACCCACTCGTTTGCTTTGGGTTGATCATCCTGCAGATGAATTAGTGCAACTTACGAACTCATATACTTCATCAGTGAAGAATATGACATCAATATCATCAGATCAATTTCATCAAGCAATAGCACAGATAATTCAGTATGAGGACGTGAGAAATGAAAATTCATTTCTTCATGATTAGCCTGCGTCCTTTCAGGCACATTCAGGTCTCCAGGAAATTCTTCCGACATTTTGAGCACGTCTGGAGACCTGACCCTGCAAAAGAGATTAGTTCTTTTTCTTCACCACCCACATCTGAAGGGGTGGCAAAGAATTCATCACTCTGCGAGCACCATATGAGAAAGGTGGCATAGAAGCCAGTCCGCTTCGTTTCACATAAGAGGGGTTAGGGTAAGCATATGAGTAAGCAGAGAAATTCTTCGAGGACTTATGAACATAATGATTTGAAGAATAACGCTCATATTCATAGCCCTTAGCTCTATCCTGCGAAACAGAAGGGTTAGCACGATGATGATCATATGAGGACTTTGATCCTTTTGAGGAATTTGATCCACTGAGGACTTGGATCCATATGAAGAATTTGTTCATATGAAGAATTGATCTGGGGTTCCTATTCTTCACAGGTGGTGTCATGAGGACATTCACCTGAAGACTTTCAAGGCAACTTTTGGGAACCCAGATTTTCTTCATAGGGGAACCGTTCCTGCAGTTAGTGCCAACATATCTAGCAAATACTTCACCATTCTGATTTTTGAACAGTTTATAGTTGGAGTCAAATGACTCATCAGAAGAATGAGGAGATTCACATGTAAAGCCAGATAAGTTGGATGGATCAACTGGAGGTCCCTTTGCAGCAACCCATGAGGTTTTGGGGTACTGCTCGGGCTTCCAATATGTTCCATCAGCATTGAGTTTCCTCTCAAAGGCAATACCCTCTTTCCTAGGGTTCCTGTTGAGGATCTGCTTTTTAAGCACATCACAAAGAATCTGATGCCCTTTGAGGCTTTTGTACATGCCTGTCATGTACAATTCCTTCAGCCCTGCATCATTAGTAGTACTAGCAATGTCCTCAGATGAGGAATTAGTGATAGCAGAGACATGTGAAGAATTTGTAACATTTGAAGCATTTGAACATTCAGGTGAAGAATTAGCAGTTTCACGTTCAATGCACTTTAGACATGGAGGAACAAATTCTTCCTGAGTAGCGCTGATTTGTTGAGCAAGTAATGAATCGCGCTCCTTCTGAAGATCTTCATAACTCACTCTTAGCTTCTCAAGATCTTGCTTTCTTTGAAGAAGTTCAGAGAAAGCTTCTCGTGATCAGATAAGAGAGTATTATGATGATCTTGAAGGGCGTCAAACTTGGACTGAAGTCTCTGAAGACTCTCAGCCAATGCTTTTGACTGATCCATTTCTTCACCCAACATATCATCGCTCTTATTAAGCATGTATTGAACTTTTTCCAAAGCTCTTTGTTGTTTAGTGGCAAGGGAAGCAAGTTTGACATAGCTGGGGCCAAATTCATCACCTGATTCATCATCACTAGATTCAGAAAGGTAGCATTCCGTTACCTTGGCACCCTCTGCCATGAGGCACGGTGAAGAGGATGGCAATTCAGGTGCGAAAGTCATCTCTTTGAGAGACTCCTTGTAATCCTCAAACCAAGGATCATGTCGAGTACGATGACCTCAGAAAGCCAGTCCCAGATTAGCTTCGCGTGATTGAGGTGCATGACGTTCCTGAACTGATTTTGGAACAGACAGGAGCAGATGACATCCTTCGCCGTGAGGTTCAGTACAGTGTACTTGCGAATGTCATCAGCCTCCGCCATCTTGCATAGATCGGTAAGACCAATCTCAGTGACGGTTCATAGTTTGCTGTCCATCGCCATGAGTCGCTTCTTCATCATAGCCTTCCACCGAGGATACTCATGACCGTCAAAGATGGGGCAGGAAACGTTCCTCGATCCTGCAGTCAACATAACTAAAACTCCAGGTGGTTAAACCAAAATCACACAGAACAAGGGAGTACCTTGATCTGATACCAATTGAAAGTGCGTTATATCGACTAGAGGTGGGGTGAATAGGCGATTTTTATGAATTCTTCACTGAGGAATTTGCTGGTGAGGAAATTCCTAAATGAAGAACTACTTGCAGCGGAATAAGTACTCAGAAAGGAACATAACAGAACACAAGCATAGTCATCATGATGAAATGAAGACAAGCACAGAGTACAGAAAGCGTAAACACAGGATAACACAAGGAAGAAGACGGACAGACTGAATAAATGGAACTGAGGAAATTGAGAAAGTCTTCAGTCAATGTCTTCAAACAGATATGAACAGGCACACAACAACATACATGAGGAAATGAAAGAGTTGAGGAGATAGAACCAGTTAGCTCGGTGAAGACAATGATTTGGTAGACCAGTTCCAACTGTTGTCTCAGTTGTACATCTGGTTGGAGCGGCTGAGTATTTAAACTCGAGGACACCCAGTCCCGGACACACAGTCCTCACCGTATTCTCCTTGAGCTAAGGTCACACAGACCTCGCCCAATCACTCATGGTAAGTCTTCAGGTGACTTCCGAACCTTCACAAACTCGGTCACTCGGTGATCCACAATTCCTCTTGGATGCTCTAGACCTTGACGCCTAACCGTCTGGAAGAAGCACAGTCTTCAAAGGAAACAAGCGTCGGATCCACGCAGGATCAATCTCTTCAGTGATGCTCAATCACTTTGGGGTTTTGTAGGTTTGGGTTTGGGATTTCCTCACTTGATGATTTTCGCTCAAAGTCCTCGGAGGATGGGTTGCTCTCAAATGACAAGTGTCAGTTTCTCTCGGAGCAGCCAACCAACTAGTGGTTGTAGGGGGCGGCTATTTATAGCCGGGGAGCAGCCCGACATGATAAGACATAAATGCCCTTGTCTGATATGACCGTTAGGTGGGTAGATATTTTGGGACAGCTGGCGCGTAGCACAGCAACGGTCGAATATTTGAGGTTCGAATTCCTCAGGGCTATCATGTTCCTCACTTCATAGGCAATCCGCACTGGCGAATTCCTAACTCTTCAGTCAGAACAAATTCCTCAGAGACCAGAAGAACTTCGTCTCTGTCACTGAAGAATATGACTGAACTGTGCGAGATTTCCAATGGCTTCACTCGAAAGGATTGGTAGGTGTAGGATTTTGAGTTGAGCATCACATGGAAATTTTTCCTTAGTATTTCCTCGACCCCCTTTAACAGTACGGTGTTTCCTATGACTCAAGAAAGAGAAAATGAAACAGTAAAAACAAGAGTCTTCACGCTTCATGTTCCTCGAATGATTACCAAGTCTTCAAGGTCACACCAATTTCTTCACTTTCAAAGTCTTCAGAAAGTCTTCAGAAATCCAAAGTCTTTAGTTGAAGAACTTCATTTTTAGGGGTCGACTTTCTCTGTAAATATCAAACTCCTCATATACTTATAGACCTGTGTACACTCACAAACACATCAGTCCCTTAACCTATAAGTCTTCAATACACCAAAATCACTAAGGGCCACTAGATGCACTTACACCCACCGGCCCGACGTCACTCGCCACTTATCCTCGCTCTCGCCACGTCCGCCATTCCCCCGCCCGTCCGTGATAGGCAACGCCGGAGGCGGTCACCGCCGGAACTAGTGTTCGGTTTTTCACCGGAAGGTAGACGGAGGGAGGAGGCATTCTATCGGCCTTTAGATGGCAATGCGGAGTATTAGGAGTTGTTGGAGCGCGACCGCCTGGCGGAGGAGCAGCGTATCGCTGATTTGCGCCGCCAGCGGGACATGGAGCAGCATCGCACCGATGCTCTGAGTCGCGAGCAAAGCACCCGCAACTGGGCCGACTACATGGAGGTCGGCGCCCAGCAAATAGCCCTAGAGGCTGTCGGGCATGCACGCGTTCGCGATGCCGAATTTTACTACCAGCTCGTCAAGTGGGTTTCCTTCTTAGAAGCCGAAGCTTCGATGGACCACGCCGGCATGGAAAGGGCCAACGCGCACGAGCAACACGCCCTATCGCACCTCTGGCAAGTCCGAGGTGAGGCAGAGGACGCCGGTGCTGGCGTTTAGCGTGTATCGTAGATGGCGTTCGGCATCGTCTAGTTAGCTAAGAGTAAGTTAGTACTTGTACACTACTAGAGTATTAGTGGGAGTAGATAGTTAACTTGGCTATGATGGTTGTCAACGTGGAAGTTCAGTACTCTATATCTAGATCAGACCTGTTACTTTGCTCTGAATGTTTAACTTTCCGTTTGAACGTATGGAATGGGCTGTTATTTTTTTAAATGGGTTGTATTTGTCCGCCACTGGTTTAGAGGCTGACTTGTGGGCCTACCAGGTTGACGCGTACACAATCAGGAGATGATTGTACGTGGAGAGGATGACAGCAGGGACTCACCAAGGTCATGGAAGTACGCAAGCAAGTGCCTCCTTATTTCAAGCCAATAAAAAAATGGCTCCTCCTAATGGATTTCTGACATCTGGGTCCCATGCCATTGTCAACGTAGTCAATAAATGAGAGAATTGCACAATGAGCGGCTGACACCAGGGACCCAGCAACTCGCCCAATTATTTTTGTTTTGGTATAATTTGATAAATGCCACTCCAAATCCGGTGATTCCGAGAAATGCCACTGCAATTTCCAAACGGCGTTTTTCAAAGTCTGGAGTGGCGTTTTTCGAAGTTTGCAAATTGCAGTGGCGTTTTTCAAAGTTTGCAAAAATTGCAGTGGCATTTTTCAAAGTTTGGAAATTGCAGTGGCATTTTTATGAATCGCCATAATTGGAGTGACATTTATCTAATTTGTTTTTGAGACGGAAGCAGGGTGTCAACTGGGCTGTGCGGGCACTCTGGCCTGTCTAGACATCCTTTTCTTTTATGTTTACCATAGACCAGCCCAGTAGTTTTTTTCTTTCTGAAAATGGCTAGCCTAGTTTTGTTGTGATTTGTCAAGTAAGTTGCTTTGTCAGGCCTGTTGGGCTGCAAATCTTTCAAGACAAGGAGAGCTTCATTCGGATAGCCGAGAAAATAGCCTATCAGTAATGAGAAATGGGCTATACATTTTTAAAACACATCAAACCAGCAATTAATTTCAAATTTCTTTTTTTTATTTTGATATTTTAAATTGCATTGATTTTTATGTGTGGACAATTTTTTGGATTTTATATTGATATACATTTATTTTTTAAATTAGTTTGGATGTGATTCGAAATTTCGGGATTAAAAACAGCTCGGACCACACCGAAATATGCAAAATTTCGTATAATTTTTTAACCGTGGCCACAATATGGGCCGTAATGCTAACAAAAATAATATGGGCTCCAAAAAAACCTTAAGAATTAGCAAATGGGATGTAAATTATTAGAAATAACGGCAGATGGGTTGTATGCTGTTTTCCACAAATTTGAGGCTTTCTTCAAAAAAAGGTTGACACACAAGTAGTCACTGTTGGATGTCCATCCAATGGCCATCGTGCTTCTTCAATCTCTGCTCTTCCTGCTCCAGCCGCTCAAACAAGTGACGGCGGGACTGCCTGCTCCGTCCTCCCGCGGTCGGTTGTGCTACCGCGCAGGCCTCACCACCCCACCATACTCCCGTCGCTGGCCTAGCCATCCCTCTACTCACCCACACCTGCTGTTATTCTCCAGCGACAGCAGACAAACCAGTAAACCCTCGTACATTCGTACTCCCCTCCATGTGGGAAACAACTGCAGAGTCTTCCCTGGCTCCATGTCGTTCCCTTCCTAAGCCTCGTCGTCATCCACCGCCCTGGTGCTCTCGGCGCGGCGTGGTCAACGTGGTCAACGACCGACATGCATCTGAAGTGGATTGTATGTGGAGAGGCTGACAGTTGGGTCCACGGTCGCACGCAAGGAAATGCCTCCTTATTACGCGAAAAATAATGATTCCTCCACCTGACATCTGGGACCCACCGAAAGGGCCTCTGTGTTTCATGAAAAGAAATGTTCCCGCCGCTAACAGCTCGGACCCACAAGCTATATCTTCACACGCAAGGAAGTGCCTCCTTATTACACACAAAAAGATTGAATACCCCCTGCTAGATGGGACCCAACATAGTGGGAGGCTGACTTGTGGGCCTACTAAGTTGACGGGGATGGAGGGCTCTGTCAACTTAGTCAATATGAATGATTCTAGCTCCAGTGACCGTACGATGTCCATCCAACAGCTGTAGTGCTTCTTCAACCTCTGGTCTTCTTGCTCCAGCCGCCCAAATCAGCGCCGGTCGTGCTGCCTACTCCTGCCTCCCATGGTCGGCCGTGCTGCCGCGGAAGCCTCGCCGCCCCCTACTACTCCCACCGCTAGCCAGGCCATCCCTCCTCTCACCCATACCCCCTGTTATTCTGCGGCGACGGCAACCTCACACTGCAGTCGAACTAGTGAACCCTCGTACTCCTCTCCGCGTGGGTATCCACTACCGCGTCTTCCTCGGCTCCGAATCATCCCCTTCCTAGGCCTCGCCGTCGTCCACTGCCTTGGTGCTCTCGGCACGGCGTGGTCAATGTGGTCAACGACCGACTTCCATCGGAAGAGTACTGTACATGGAGAGGCTGACAGCTGGGTCCATGGCCGCATCAAGGAAGTGCCTCCTTATTACGCGGAAAATAATGATTCCTCCACCTGGCATCTGGGACCCACTGGACGGGCCACCGTATTTCGCAAAAAAAATGTTTTCCCCTGAATGCTAGGACCTACCAGCTACATCTTCGCACGCAAGGAAGTGCGTCCATATTACGGGCAAAAAAACTGATTTGCCCTCTGACTGCTGGGACCCACCAGCTACATCTTCGCACGCAAGGAAGTGCCTGATAGTCGGGACCCACCTGGTCGAAGCGTACGTAGCATTAACATTCTGGTCGCGAACGTGTACGTACATACGATCGGTCTGTCTGCAGGCTGCAGCGATGAACCGTGGCCGTGTAAGGAAGGGCACGTGTCGTAGTAGAGGCGTGCATGTGCCGTAGTAGGGGCGCGCATGTAGCATGTACACGTACGTACAATGGCCAGGGTGCAAGAAAGAAAATACGGCCACGTACATATATATAGGCGGGGTCTCGAGTGCGTACTCGCGCATATATATACGGACGGCCAGGGCTTGTGTACATGGAGAGGCAACGGACGGCAGCAACGGCGTACTGTTCATCTGGCAGCAAACCGTCTGGGTCGGAACGGAGAAACAACATCCTGTTCATCGGGAGGCAGCCGACTGGGTCGGAATATGCCCTGTTCATTGGGAGCCAACCGGCTTGGATGAAACAGCCGATGGAAACGAGGCCTGGCGTACCGCAGAACAGAGGAAACGGCCTTGTGTTTGACAGGCCAAGGTCGAAACAGGATCTTGTTCATCGGGAGGGGTCTGGCATACCGCAAAATGGAGGAAACAGACTTCTGTTGGACCTCCTACGGTCGAAACGGGGTCCTTTTGATCGGGAAGGGTGTGGCATACCGCAAAACGGAGGAAACAGACTTATGTTGGAGCGCTACGGTCGAAACGGGGGTCATGTTTATCGGGAGGGGTGTGGCGTACCGCAAAACGGGACTCCACGGGATATTGTTCATCTCCACCATCGACCTCCTCCAGCCTCCACGGGCTACTGTTCATCCACCATCGACCTCCTCCAGCCTCCACCTGCGACTGTTCATCCACGGGCTCCTATTCATCCAGCCTCCACCGCTCCTCCATCGACTATGATTCAACCATCCCTCTCCACGGGGTCCTGTTCAACCACCCCTCCACGGGCTACTATTCATCCATCCCTCCACCAGCTACTGTTCATCCGGCCCTCCACCGGCTACTGTTCAACCTTCCCTCGACGGCGTCATGTTCATCCAACCCTCCACGGGGTCCGGTTCATCCACACCCAACCGGCTCAATTGATCGGAATCCTGTTCATCCAACGGCAACACCACGGGGTCCTGTTCATCCAACCCCCCACCGGGAACTGTTCATCCAACCCCCCCCCAAACAACGCTCACTGTTCATCAAGGGAAGAAGGCATCAGACTCGATCGGCTTCAGTTAGCAGCAGTAGCGAATGAAGGAATCGCTCGATCAGGTTCAGTTAACAGCCATCGATCGATCGCTTGGGTTCAGTAACGCCTAGCCTGCAGTGCAATCGCTCGGGTTCTGTTAGGCGAACGCCTCGCTCGGGTTCAGTTAGAGCCCAACGCCTCGCACCCACACGCGTACATGTACGAGGGAAACATGCATCGCTCGGCCCCCGACCACCCACCATAACCGGGAAATCCCTGTAATTTTTTCTGTAGTGTTGCCCGAGATTGGAACATCGGGATCTTACCTAGTTCAATCTCGTTACCGGCAAGTCTCTTTATTCGTTCCGTAATACATCATCCTGTAACTAACTCATTAGTCACTTTGCTTGCAAGGCTTCTTATGATGTGTATTATCCAGAGGGCCCAGAGATACCTCTCCGATACTCAACGTGAAAAATCCTAATCTCGATCTATGCCAACTCAACAAACACCTTCGGAGATACCTGTAGAGCATCTTTATGATCACCCAATTAAGTTGTGATGTTTCATACTACATAAGGTATTCCTCTGGTATCCGGGAGTTGCATAATCGCATAGTCAAAGGAATATGTATTTAACATGAAGAAATCAATAGCAATAAACTGAACGATCATTATGCTAAGCTAACAAATGGGTCTTGTCCATTACATCATTCTCCGAATGATGTGATCCCATTATCAAATGATAGCACATGTCTATGGTTAGGAAACCTTAACCATCTTTGATCAACGAGCTAGTCTAATAGCGGCTTACTAGGGACACGGTATTTTTTTATGTATTCACGCATGTATTTAAGTTTTCGATAAATACAATTCTAGCATGAATAATAAACCTTTATCATGAATAAGAAATATAAAATAATAGCTTTATTATTGCCTCTAAGTCATATTTCCTTCACCAGAAGACACAACTTGGGCCAAAGAAGTACCAAAGGGGTGGCACAACCCACCTGGGCACGCCTAGGGGCCTAGGCGCGCCCTGGTGGGTTGTGCCCACCTCGGTGGCCTCCCGCACCGCCTCTTCACCCTATAAATTCCCAAATATTCCAAAACCCTAGGGTGAGTCGATAGATCAGAAGTTCCGCCGCCGCAAGCCTCTGTAGCCATGAAAAATCAATCTAGACCCCATTTCGGTACCCTATCGGAGGGGGAAAACATCACCAGTGGCCATCTTCATCATCCTGGCGGCCACCATGATGAGGAGGGAGTAGTCCACCTTTTGGGATAAGGGTTTGTACCAGTAGCTATGTGTTTAATCTCTCTCTCTCTCTCTCTCTCTCTCTCTCTCTCTCGTGTTCTTGATGGCATGATATTGATGCATCGTGGGCTTTGTTAATATAGTTGGATCATATGGTGTTTTCCCCTCTCTATCTTATTGTGATGAATTGAGTTTTCCCTTTGAGATTTCGTTTTATTGGATTGAATATTTTTATGGATTTGAGAGCACTTGATATATGTCTTGCATATGAATACCCATGGTGACAATGGAGTATTATATTGATTCACTTGATATATGTTTTGGCAATCGACTCGCAGATTCCTGAGGTGACATTAGGTAATCTATGCATAGGGGTTGATGCACGTTTTCGTCCTTGTTTCTCCAATAGAAATCTTGGGGCACTCTTTGAGGTTCTTTGTGCCCGATCGAGTATTATGAATCTGAATTTTTTTTATGCATACCGTATAATTAACTCATGGTTACTTGTGGTGACATTGGAGTATCTAAGTGACATTAGAGTTGGTTGATGCGTATCATATGGTGTTATTTTAGTACGAACTCTTGGATAGATTGAATGCAAAGAATAACTTTGCGTTATTTTAGTACGAACTCTTGAATAGATCGAATGAAAAGAATAACTTTAAGGTGGTTTCGTACACTACAAACAATTTCTTCTTATGTTCTCCGCTAGATAAGAACATTGGAGTGATTCTTCATCACACGTTGAGGGATGGTTATATGATCCAATTAGATTAGCATTGTTGAGAGATTGCACTAGTGAAAGTACGGACCCTAGGCCTCATTTTCAAGCATTGCAATACTGTTTCTGCTCACTTTTGCTACTCGATACCTTGCTGTTTTTTATTGTTCCTATCACAAAAATCAATATCTACTATCATTATTACACTTGTATCACCGTCTCTTCACCGGACTAGTGCACCTATACAATTTACCATTGTATTTGGTGTGTTGGGGACACAAGAGACTCTTTTTTATTTGGTTGCAGGGTTGTTTGAGAGAGACGATCTTCATCCTATGCCTCCCACGGATTGATAAACCTCAGTTCATCCACTTGAGGGAAAATTGCTCCTGTCCTACAAAACTCTGCGCTTGGAGGCCCAACACGAGTCTACAAGAATAAAGTTGCATATTAGACATCAATACCCTTTACATCTCCGTGAGGCAATGCTCAAGTGTTAGCAGGAAAACAGAAGAAAAGGCGACCTAAGGAGATGCATCGTCGTCACCACTATCATCGGTTCCATGCCCATCGGCTTCCCGCTGGTGTTCGTCGCTATCAGGGGCGAACTGCGTGATTAGAGTGTCCACGTGGTCTTCCAACCACTCCCCCAGGGCATTCCGAGTCACCCTAGGCACGGGGGCAATCACAGCCTCGAAGTCAAAATCAGGATCAGAACGAAGGAGATGACTGAAGACGCGTGTCGATACCCGTGCGAGGAGGTCAGGACCTTCTCCTTCAACGAGCCTGCTGATACGTCTCCAACGTATCTATAATTTTTGATTGTTCCATGCTATTATATTATGTATTTTGGATGTTTTATATGCACTAATATACTATTTTATATTATTTTTGGGACTAACCTTTTAACCTAGAGCCCAGTTCCAGTTCCTATTTTTTTCCTAGTTTTTGAGTTTTGCAGAAAAAGAATACCAAACGGAGTCCAAACGGAATGAAACCTTCGTGATGATTTTTCTTGGACTAGAAGACAACCAGGAGACATGGAGATGAAGTCGGATGAGCCACGAGGCGGCCACAAAGAAGGAGGGCGCCCCCCACCTTTGTGGGCCCCTCGTGCACCTCCTAACCTAATTCTTTCACCTATATATTCCCCTATATCCCCAAACCAATAGGGGAATCCACGAAAACACTTTTCCGCCGCTGCAACCTTTTGTACATATGAGATCCCATCTAGGGGCCTTTTCCGGCGTCCTGTCGGTGGGGGATTCGATCACGGAGGGCTTCAACATCAACTCTATTTCCCTTCTGATGAAGCGTGAGTAGTTTACCACAGACCTACGGGTCCATAGCTAGTAGCTAGATGGATTCTTCCCTCTCTTTGATTCTCAATACCATGTCCTCCTCGATGTTCTTCGAGATCTATTCGATGTAATACTTTTTTGCGGTTTGTTTGCCGAGATCCGATGAATTGTGGATTTATAATCAGCTTATCTATGAAAATTATTTGAATCTTCTCTAAATTCTTATATGCATGATTTGATATCTTTGTAATTCTCTTTGAACAATCGGTTCGGTTTGGCCAACTAGACTGGTTTTTCTTGCAATGGGAGAAGTGCTTAGCTTTGGGTTCAATCTTGCGGTGTCCTTTCCCAATGAGAGTAGGGGCAGCAAGGCACGTATTGTATTGTTGCCATCGAGGATAAAAGGATAGGGTTTTCATCATATTGCTTGAGTTAATTCCTCTACATCATGTCATCTTGCTTAATGCATTACACTGTTCTTTATGAACTTAATACTCTAGATGCATGCTAGATAGCGGTCGATGTGTGGAGTAATAGTAGTAGATGCAAAATCGTTTCGGTCTACATGACATGGACATTTTTGATCAACTGTTCTTGTAATCTTTTACTTTCCGGTCTATATACCAAAAATACCAAAAATATTTACTTTATCATTTATCTATCTCTATCAGTCTCAGTTTTGCAAGTAACCGTGATGGGATTGACAACCCCTTTATCGCGTTGGGTGCAAGTTTGCTTGATTGTTTGTGCAGGTATTCGGTGATTTGTCCGTTGTCTCCTACTGGATTGATACCTTGGTTCTCAAATTGAGGGAAATACTTATCTTTACTTTACCGCATCACCGTTTCCTCTTCAAGGGAAAAACCAATGCAAGCTCAAGAAGTAGCAGGAAGAATTTCTAGCGCCATTGACTGGGAGATCTACGCCAAGTCAAGACATACCAAGTACCCATCATAAACTCTCATCTCTTGCATTACATTATTCGCCATTAGCCTCTCGTTTTCCTCTCCCCCACTTCTAAAAAGATTTTCGAAAAGATTCACCCTTTTCTTCGCCTTTGTTTCGTTCGATCTTTTGTTTGCTTGTATTACCATGTGCCTTATTTTAGCTTCCATCTTCGCTTGCTAAAAGTTTATGGATCCTCATCCATTTGCTAATATTTTTAAGAGATCCAATTATGATGAACCAATTGCTAGTGAGTTGTGTGCACTATATTATCTTTATGAAGTTTTGCTTGAAATTCGTGAATCTAAAAATTGTGATGAAGTGTTGAAAGAAGAAAATTATAAAGTGATTCAGGATAGTGCCTTGAATGAAAAGCATATTGAAATGTTGTTATTATAAATTCCATTAATGTCAATTGTGTTAATGATATGCAAAACCCTAAGCTTGGGGATGCTAGTTTTGTTATGTCCACTATTTGTTGCAATGATCATGATTGGGGTGATTCTTCTTGTGATCTTGAAAATTTATTTAAGCCCCATGATGAATATGAGATTGATAATAATGTTTGTAATAATATTGAAAGTGATTTTGGAAGAGTGTCAACTTTAGATCCAACATATTTGGAGAATGTTCAATCTTATGAAATTTTTGATAAAAGTGGGTTTGGAGAGGTCATGACTTTAGTTAATGTTAATCCCACTATTTAGGAAGAGTGTCAACTTCGCATGCATGTGGATCGTGTTGAGAATATGTTATGTGATAGCTATATTGTTGAATTTACTTACGATCCTACATGTAATTATTATGAGAGAGGAAAATACGGTTGTAGAAATTTTCATGTTACTAAATTACTTCTGTTCATGTTGAGATTACTATCGTCTCTTTCGTCTTCCTTGCATATGCTAGTTTTTGCTTGCTTTGATAAAAAAATTTCTTATAAAATGCCTATGCATAATAAGTATGTTAGACTTAGATGTGTTTGTCATGTGTTTTATGATGCTCTCTTTGTGCTTCAATTCTTCTCTTTTATGTGAGTATCATTGAAATTTTCAACGCCTAGCTAAAAGGCTTTAAAGAAAAGCGCTTGTTGGGAGACAACCCAATTTTTTTATTTTCTGTTCTTCAATAAATAATTCATCAGGCCTCTGGTTAGATGTGGTTTTGTGTTTTAATTAGTGTTTGTGCCGAGTAAGACCTTTGGGATAGCTTACGGTGATAGTTGTTTTGATCTTGCTGAGAAACATAATTTTTTTCCTAGGATTTTTTTTTCATAATTCACAGAAGCGCGCTTTTGATTTGATTCTTTTTTCTCTGGACTGGTACAAAATTTCCTAGCTTGTCCTAATTTTTCATAATTTTTGGAGTTACAGAAGTATCCGAGAGTTACAAATTACTACAGACTGTTCTGTTTTTGACAGATTCTGTTTTCTTGGTGTTGTATGCTTATTTTGATGAATCTATGGGTAGTATCCGTGGGTATGAACCGTGGAAAAGTTGGATTATAGTATATATTAGACCAATATAAAGAAAGAATTATTTCACAACAATACCATAAAGTGGTGATTTATTTTCTTATACTAACGGAGCTTATGAGAGTTTCTATTGAGTTTTGTGTTGTGGAGCTTTCAAGTTTTTGGGTAAGGATTTGATGGACTATGGAATAAGGATTGGAAAGAGCCTAAGCTCGGGGATGCCCAAAGCACCCCAAGGTAATAATCAAGGACAGCCAAGAGCCTAAGCTTGGGGATGCCCCAGAAGGCATCCCCTCCTTCGTCTTCATCTATCGGTAACTTTACTTGAGGCTTTATTTTTATTCACCACATGATATGTGTTTTGCTTGGAGCATCTTGTATGATTTGATTCTTTGCTTTTTAGTTTTCCACAATCATCCTTGTTGTACACACCTTTTGAGAGGGACATGCATGAATTGTGATTTATTAGAATATTCTATGTGCTTCTGAAAGTGCAACTATCCCTAGGTGGTTTTGGTAATTCCTAACAACATATAGCTCATTGAGCTAATACTATTCCAAGACAAATATTTCAGGAAAAGCTCAATGAATGGCATGGCATGGATGAGGAAAGTGGATCCCTCAAAATACTAAGGATAAAAGGATTGGCTCAAGCTCAAAAGCTCAAGACTCTACATTTTACATTTTAGTGATCCAAGATCACATTGAGTCTATAGGAAAAGCCAATACTATCAAGGAGGGATGAGGTGTTTCTTAATGAGTTTCTTGCTCCATAGTGCTTAGTGATATGCTCCAAAAACCCTCAACTACGTTCTCATATCCACATATGACCTAAACCTAAAGTCAAACTCGGCCCCACCAATTCTTTCTATCCGGCGCCACCGAGTTCAGATGCCATAGCCACTGCCACAAACCCTAGGCAAATCGGTCTCACCGATAGGGATCTCGGTGTCACCGAGATGGGATTGTAATCTCTTTGTTTCCCTTCGTAACGTTTTTGTCTAACCGAAGTGAGCGATCGGTCCCACCGAGATTGCAATGTAAGCTCTCTGTTTCCTTTTCGTAACATTTCGGTCTCACCGAAAAGAGCGAATCGGTCCCACCGAGTTTACTTAACCAACTCTCTGGTTAGCTTATTACCAAAATCGGTCTCATTGAGTTTGTGTAATCGGTCTCACCGAGATTACGTTATGCCCGAACCCTAACCATATCGGTCCTACCGAGTTGCATGTCGGTCCCACCGAAATCACTAACGGTCACTAGGTTTACTATATCGGTCTGACCGAGTTTGTTGATTCGGTCCCACCGAGATTGGTAAATTGTGTGTAACGGTTAGATTTTGTGTGGAGGCTATATATACCCCTCCACCTCCTCTTCATTCGTGGAAAGAGCCATCAGAACAAACATACACTTCCAATTTACCATTTCTGAGAGAGAACTACCTACTCATGTGTTGAGGCCAAGATATTCCATTCCTACCATATGAATCTTGATCTCTAGCCTTCCCCAAGTTGCTTTCCACTCAAATCTTCTTTCCACCAGATCCAAATCCTATGAGAGAGAGATGAGTGTTGGGGAGACTATCATTTGAAGCACAAGAGCAAGGAGTTCATCATCAACACACCATTTGTTACTTCTTGGAGAGTGGTGTCTCCTAGATTGGCTAGGTGTCACTTGGGAGCCTCCGACAAGATTGTGGAGTTGAACCAAGGAGTTTTTAAGGGCAAGGAGATCGCCTACTTCGTGAAGATCTACTACTAGTGAGGCAAGTCCTTCATGGGCGACGGCCATGGTGGGATAGACAAGGTTGCTTCTTCATGGACCTTTCGTGGGTGGAGCCCTCCGTGGACTCGCGCAACCGTTACCCTTCGTGGGTTGAAGTCTCCATCAACGTGGATGTACGATAGCACCACCTATCGGAACCACGGCTCAAAAATCACCATGTCTCCAAACTGCGTTTGAAATCTCTAAACCCTTCCCTTTACATTCTTGCAAGTTGCATGCTTTACTTTCCGCTGCTCATATACTCTTTGCATGCTTGCTTGAATTGTGTGAAGATTGCTTGACTTGTGCTAAGATAGCTAAAATTTGCCAAAGACTAAATTTGGGAAAAGGTTAAGTTTTTAATTGGTCAAGTAGTGTAATCACCCCCCCCTCTAGACATACTTCAAGGTCCTACAAGTGGTATCAGAGCTTTGGTCTCCATTTGCTTTGATTCCATAGCTTTTGGTGGTCATAGCCTTGGTTTCACAACCTAGGAGAGTATGGCGTCTAGCGAGGGAAATTATCACCGTAGAGGTTCTTGCTTTGATGGTACTAATTTTGCTAGTTGGAAGCATAAGATGAAAATGCATATTCTCGGACATAACCCCACCGTTTGGACTATTGTGTGTATTGGCTTGCAAGGTGAATTATTTGATGGGAGGGAACCAAACCGTGAAGCTAGCGCGGATGAGTTGAAGATGCTGCAATACAACGCTCAAGCTTGTGATATCCTCTTCAACGGATTGTGCCCCGAAGAATTCAACAAAATCAACCGTCTTGAGAATGCAAAGGAAATTTGGGATACGTTGGTTGATATGCATGAAGGTACCGACTCCGTCGAGGAATCCAAATTGGATGTGCTCCAAAGTCAACTTGACAAGTTCAAAATCAAGGATGGTGAAGGTGTCGCTGAAATGTACTCTCGGCTTGCTCTTATCACAAATGAGATTGCAGGCTTAGGAAGTGGAGAGATGACCGACAAATTCATCATCAAGAAGATCCTAAGAGCATTGGATGGTAAATATGATACCGTGTGCACATTGATCCAAATGATGCCCAACTACAAGAATCTAAAGCCAACGGAGGTCATTGGAAGAATTGTTGCTCATGAGATGTCACTCAAGGATAAGGAGGAACTTCACAACAAGTCAAGTGGTGCTTACAAAGCCTCATGTGAAGCTCCTACATCATCAAATGAGAAACAAACCTTCAATGAAGAATTGAGCTTAATGGTGAAGAACTTCAACAAATTCTACAAGAGTAGAAGCAAAGAGAGAAGCTCCAAGTCAAGGTCCTACAATGACAAAAGATCTTCCAGTCGAGAGAGCAATTGCTACAATTGTGGGAGACCCGGACACTAGTCCAATGAGTGTACGACACCCTACAAAAGAATAGAAGATTCTCCCAAGAGAAGAAGTAGACGAGAAGAATCACCGCCAAGAGAGAGGAGGAGTAGAGATGATCGTTATGAACGAAGAACATCCCGGAGAAGCAAGGATTCGGAAAGGAAGGACAATTCATCAAAGAGCTACACAAAACGAAGACATCAAGCTCATGTTGGTGAATGGGTATCCGGCTCCGACTCTGAACATCACTCCGAGAGAAGCTATCACTCTGACTCCGAACATACTCAAGATGAAGGTGTTGCCGGTCTAGCACTTGTGTCAACCAACTCTTACGACATATTTGATTCACCAAATGAAGGAATTGGGAGATGCTTCATGGCTAAAGGCCCTAAGGTAACACACCCCGAGTATGTTGATTTCAATAGTGATGAAGATGACTTGTTAGGTGATGATGATTTACTTATTGACAACTCTAGTGATCAATACTATGATGAAACGTCAATTAATCATGCTAAACAAGATAAAACGAATGACAATGATAAGGAGAAGATTGAGCTTCTAACTAAAGAACTAAACACTGTTAAGTTACCTCATGAATTTATCTTAGGGGATCATCAAGAACTTTTGAGGACTCATGAGAAGTTACGCTTTGAAAAGCTCAATCTTGATCAAGAGCATGAGTTCTTAAAAGCAATCAATGATGATCTTCACAAGAAAAGTTCTTCTTACATTGCCAAGCGTTTACTCTTATCTACTTACATGCCTCAAGTCAAGTCTAGTAACAAAAACAAGAAGGATTCTTCCTCTAGTAGTAACAATAATCATGCTAAATACAATATTGTTGCTTCTAGTAGTTGTCTTGATTCTACTAATGATTCTCTTAGCCAAGTTACACTTGAGCAGGAAAATAGCTTATTGAAGGGAATCATAGAGAAAGGTGTATACAAGAGCCTTGCCGGGAGTAAGCAATTCGAGGAAATTGTACGCAAGCAAGGAAGGCACCGGAAGAATCAAGGTGTTGGTTTTGAATGAAAGTTCAATGCCAATGGAGTTGAGTGGGAAGAAGATCAATACCCAAGACGAAGTTTGTTCCTCAACAAGAGAAGTATGATCCTACTTCCTTCAAGGGGACACAAGCTCAAGATGATCTTCCACCACAAGACCACAAGCACAAAGGCAAGGACAAGCTTCAAGAGGAGACTGATGCATTTGAAGAAGCTCCTAAGGCCTTGGTCAAGTGGGTTCCCAAAACTACATCAAGTTCTACTTCATCAAGCACGACTACAACTCCAAGGATTCTCATCAAGATGATGTGGATCCCGAAGAACAAGAACTAGAGATTTCTTGAGGGTGACTCCGCCAACATACTTCACTCATATCATTATGGCAAGGACAAGTGCAATCAACTTCCACATCTTGCACTAGTTCAAGGAGTCACAAACCCTCATGTTGGTAAGGCAAGGGACAAGGTAGCCTAATGCTTTCATGGACATCATCTTGTGTGTGCATCACTCTATGTCTATGGATATACTTGTTTGTTCCTTGTGGGACTAACCTGTGTAGGTATTGAAAGTGCAACTCACTCCAAAGGATTGCTCCAAATGATCTTCATCAACATTGAGCATCCACATCTTCAACACCTACATGAAGTCATCATCGACAAAACCCAAGGTTAGTTCATCCCTCTAAGGGGGGATCTCACATCTAGGGGGAGCTTAACTCTAAGAATTGAGTCAAAGCAACTCTAATGATGTGAACACATAAATGCATTATGTAAAAGTGGTAACCCCACTTGAGCTTAAACGATGAGTATGACCTATGATCAAATGTTCTCATTTGACTCCTAAGTCAATATACTCATATATCGATGACCTAGTCATCGCCAATTGTTTGATAGATGCTAGAATTGCTTGTGCATGCTTTGCCACATATTTCATTTGCCATTTTATTGTGTGAGCATGTTGGTTGCATATTTAACTCATTCGAGGACATCCACTTGTTGCTTTCATTGATTGGCTTCTTTTTCTTTTGCCAAGTGGATGAACAAGAATGCCTAAGAACCTTCTCTAGCTATCTATGCTTTTCTTGTCTCAAACTCTATTCATGCTACATCACAAAATTTGATCAAGTCAGATTCAAACCACTCTGTGTGAGGAGCACTCGGAGTCCCCGATTCGTCATAGACTTAAACTTCCAAAACTTCTTTGTGCGTTTCGGTCTGATCGATTCTTCCATTTCGGTCATACCGAGATCACTAACTCGATCTAGGTTTTCAATCTCTGTGCAACCGATTTGAACTTCTCGGTCTCACCGAGTTGCTGTAACTGTCAACAGTTATGCATCTCAGTGCCACCGAGTTGTTCCACTCGGTCACACCGACAGGGTCGGGCTATATATACTCACGGGCAAAATTTTGGAAACCTTCTCCAAACCCCTTCGCCCGCGCATAGATCACTCTGCCTCCAAGGTCTCCGGATCGTCGACTTCGTCGCCAGCCGCCTCCAGTCGCTGGTCTCCGCCACCGTCAATGGAATTCAACCTCGCCCTTGCCGCCGTAGCGAGTTCATCGCCAAACTAGGGTATGGACTCGATCATAGTGCTATCCCGTCCAATTCCTAGCACATTGTGTTCATTATGATTCTTGCCACGATTGAAACGCTTCTATCCAGTCAAAACAATCCTTAGATTAGATGTGAATTGAAAATTTAGGGTTAGGTTTCCGCTGAAACCATCTCGGACCCACCGAATTGAAAAATTTGGTTCTACCGATTCGGCTAAGGACATTGCACAAGTGATTCTCGGTCTGACCGAGAATTGCAAATCGGTGTGACCGAATTTAGAACTCTGTGAAACCCTAGCAGTCTCGGTGCCACCGAACTGTGACTCGGTCTGACCGAGATCACTAGTTTAGGTTCCAAAAGCTGCTTCGGTATCACCGAGTTTGCAAATCTGTTGATCCGAAATGCTTTCTGTGGAAAACTAAAACTAAGTTTTTGAATCATTCTTTTGCAAAAACCTCTATTTTGTGATGCTCATCCATTCTATCTCATCTACAACTATTCACAGGGTCAGCGGTCAGTGTTTGCAGCATGTCAGACCAAAGTGACAGCCAGAACAGGGAAGAGGAGCAGATTCACATGAGTGAGGGCACTAGTCGCTCTAGCACCTCAAATGAGGGCAGAAGGAGCACTCCAAGAAATTTGCCCAAAGCAGCCACCAGGGCCAGAAGGAAGAGAACCTCAGACTCTGAGGATGAAGACTATGTGGCAGCTGAAGATGAGGCTACTTCCAAGAAGGTAGTGCTCAAGAAGGAATATGGCTCAGCTAAAACCACCAAGCCAGGACTAAACAGGAAGGTCCCTGCCAAGAGGACACCTATACTGAAAGTGAGAGCTTCAACTCAAGAACCTGAGAAATCTGATCCCAAAGAGCCTGCTGCAGAAGGGAAGAAGAGGAAGGAAAGGGTCAAAAAGACCATGGCCAGAGTTGTTGGACAGCCTTCCATGATGGAAGAGGAAGAGGAAGAAGAAGCTACTGCTCCAGCACCCAAGGCACAAAAGCTTATGGGTGATGCTATAAGG
This sequence comes from Triticum aestivum, assembly GCF_018294505.1. Taxonomy (NCBI): domain Eukaryota; kingdom Viridiplantae; phylum Streptophyta; class Magnoliopsida; order Poales; family Poaceae; genus Triticum; species Triticum aestivum. The sequence continues at coordinate 186,967,717 of NC_057813.1, read as the reverse complement.
TCAGGGGCTGCAACATCAAATCCCAAAGAAGCACCCAAAGTTGGCTCCAAGGCCAAGTCTGCACCTAAGAGGAATACCAGGAGTATACCAGCTGCTGAGAAGAACAAGGCCCCAGTGCCTGAAGTTGCTGCTGAGGAAGAAGATGAAGGACAAGTTCTGAGGAAGCTGAAACCTAAGATTCCAGACCACAATGATGCTCATCTAGTGGCTGAGAATATGAAGCTGAGGAAGGATGCAGGGCTTAGACAGTGGATATTGTCTGATCCTTATGCAATCAGGAGGAGAACTGCTGTTGACTACAGGTTCCACACTAAGGAACAACGGGATTTCTATGAGACTGTGCTGTTGGACAAGAAGCCCATAGTTTGCGACATGAGGTGGGTAGACTGGAAATACACAAAGGCAAATGAGGATCACTACCCAGGAGTGTTTGACAGCTTCAAGGCTTGTGGAGTTGATGAGTTTGTTGGACAGAAGTTGACAAATTAGAATGATGAGCTAGTAATGCAATTCTACTCCACAACTCACTTTTATCCTGATGGCAGAATAGTCTGGATGTCTGAAGGTACAAGGTACCAGTCCACAATTGAAGAATGGGCCGAACTAATCAATGCACCAGAGGAGAGTGAAGATGACTTGGATGTCTACTCCAAGAAGAAGAAGGATCACAATTCTATGTCACACATGTACAAGGAGATCCCAGATAAAGCACTTGAGACTTTCAAGTTTGGGTCTGTCCATTTTCTTCTGTCAGGGCTGCCAACGATCAACTGGATCCTAAGGCACACTCTATTGCCCAAGTCAGGTGACCACAACATGATCAGAGGGCATGCAATAAACTTGCTACACATATTTGATGTGCCTCGGAAATTCAAGGTCATGAGCCTCATAGTTGAGACTATCAAGAGGACAGCAGCAGACCAGAAGAGAAGCTGTTGGTATGCCCCACAAATCCAGGAGCTGATCAACTCCAAGATGGGCACAGGCAAATACTTGTTGGATAAGGAACACTTTGCTATCTACCTAGACTTTGAGGACAACCAAGTAGTCATGAATGAGAATGAACCATCTTCAGTGCAAGCACAAGAGAAGAAGGAGAAGGCACAAAAGGAGAAGGCTGCCAAGATGCCAACTTTAGAGGAGGCATTTGAGTACTTTTTGAAGAGAAAGCAGGACCAGCTTGGTTACTTAATAGCATCAACTCTGAGGATTGAGAAGGGGTTGGCCACCCTAACTCAAAACCAGGAGAGCCTGGAAAGAATCATGGAACAAAAATTCTATGACTTAGATGTTAAAGTAACTGAGATCCAGTCTGTTGTGGAGCAGCTTCAGGATGACATGCAGGAGAGGAAGGGCAGGACAACTACTTATGCATTTGCCAGAGTGCCTCGAGCTCAGAGATCAGTTGCAGATCCAGTGACAGACACTAGAGCCACTTCATCTGCACTAGCTACAACTCCAGTGCAACCAGCTCCAGCACCAACTCCTCCAGCTCTATCCACATCAACTAAAGTCTTAGTCCAAGGAGCCATCTCTACACCACCACCTGAAGACCAAGCCTGAGAGACGAAATAGTATTATGCATTTTGTAGGAACTTTTTGTAACTTGTTGCCAAAGGGGGAGAAAAATGTATAGATCATAGGCTTCGAGAGAGAGAGAGTTTGCTTTTGTTCTCTCTTGTTTTTGTGGTTGAACTTTATTTGCTTTTGCTTGCTTGAGATACTATGTTATTGTCTGTGTGATACAATGATGATCATGTGTTTGATCATATGCTACCTTAATGCTTGTTAGATGTCAATATCTCATTTATCTTTATTTGATCATTCACTTTGCTTGGTGATGAGTGCCTGTATTCAATCTTTATTATTTTGACTGCTCCACCAAGATGTATGTGACATGGAAGACTAACCCATGAGCCTAACTCCTTGTGCATTTGCAGTCCAAAGCAAATCTTAAACTATGCACAAATTTAGGGGGAGCTCTTGCTTATCACATACTTCTCAAAGCGATGATGTTTTTCAATCTTATTATCATTTGTCGAAGCTTTGATCTATATGTTGTCATCAATTACCAAAAACGGGGAGATTGAAAGTGCAACTATCCCTAGGTGGTTTTGGTAATTCCTAACAACATATAGCTCCTTGAGCTAATACTATTGCAAGACAAATATTTCAGGAAAAGCTCAATGAATGGCATGGCATGGATGAGGAAAGTGGATCCTGAAAATACTAAGGATAAAAGGATTGGCTCAAGCTCAAAAGCTCAAGAGTCTACATTTTACATTTTAGTGATCCAAGATCACATTGAGTCTATAGGAAAAGCCAATACTATCAAGGAGGGATGAGGTGTTTCTTAATGAGTTTCTTGCTCCACAATGCTTAGTGATATGCTCCAAAAACCCTCAACTACTTTCTCATATCCACATATGACCTAAACCTAAAGTCAAACTCGGCCCACCGCTTCTTTCTATCCGGCGCCACCGAGTTTAGATGTCATAGCCACTATCACAAACCCTAGGCAAGTCGGTCTCACCGATAGGGATCTCAGTCTCATCGAGATGGGATTGTAATCTCTCTGTTTCCCTTCGTAATGTTTCGGTCTAACCGAAGTGAGCGATCGGTCCCACCGAGATTGCAATGTAAAATCTCTGTTTCCTTTTCATAACATTTAGGTCTCACCGAAAAGAGCGAACCAGTCCCACCGAGTTTACCTGACCAACTCTCTGGTTAGCTTATTACCAAAATCGGTCTCACCGAGTTTGTGTAATCGGTCTCACCGAGATTACGTTATGCCCTAACTCTAACCATATCGGTCCTACCGAGTTGCATGTCGGTCCCACCAAAATTACTAACGGTCACTAGGTTTACTATATCGGTCTGACCGAGTTTGTTGATTCGGTCCCACCAAGATTGGTAAATTGTGTGTAACGGTTAGATTTTGTGTGGAGGCTATATATACCCCTCCACCTCCCCTTCATTCGTGGAGAGAGCTATCAGAACAAACCTACACTTCCAACTTACCATTTCTGAGAGAGAACTACCTACTCGTGTGTTGAGGCCAAGATATTCCATTCCTACCATATGAATCTTGATCTCTAGCCTTCCCCAAGTTGCTTTCCACTCAAATCTTCTTTCCACTAGATCCAAATCCTGTGAGAGAGAGTTGAGTATTGGGGAGACTATCATTTGAAGCACAAGAGCAAGGAGTTCATCATCAACACACCATTTGTTACTTCTTGGAGAGTGGTGTCTCCTAGATCCAAATCCTGTGAGAGAGAGTTGAGTATTGGGGAGACTATCATTTGAAGCACAAGAGCAAGGAGTTCATCATCAACACACCATTTGTTACTTCTTGGAGAGTGGTGTCTCCTAGATTGGCTAGGTGTCACTTGGGAGCCTCTGACAAGATTGTGGAGTTGAACCAAGGAATTTGGAAGGGCAAGGAGATCGCCTACTTCGTGAAGATCTACCGCTAGTGAGGCAAGTCCTTCGTGGGCGATGGCCATGGTGGGATAGACAGGGTTGCTTCTTCGTGGACCCTTCGTGGGTGGAGTCCTCCGTGGACTCGCGCAACCGTTACCCTTCGTGGGTTGAAGTCTCCATCAACGTGGATGTACGATAGCGCCACCTATCGGAACCACGGCTCAAAAATCACCGTGTCTCCAAACTGCATTTGAAATCTCCAAACCCTTCCCTTTACATTCTTGCAATTTGCATGCTTTACTTTCCGCTGCTCATATACTCTTTGCATGCTTGCTTGAATTGTGTGAAGATTGCTTAACTTGTGCTAAGATAGCTAAAATATGACAAAGACTAAATTTGGGAAAAGGTTAAGTTTTTAATTGGTCAAGTAGTCTAATCACCCCCCCTCTAGACATACTTCAAGGTCCTACAGTTTCACTTATATCTTTTGAGCTAGGCAATTTTGCTCTAGTGCTACACTTATATCTTTTTAGAGCATGGCGGTGGTTTTATTTTATAGAAATTGATGAACTATCTTGCTTCACTTATATTATTTTGAGAGTCTCTAAACAGCTTGATAATTTGCTTTGGTTATAAATTTAGTCCTAGTACGATAGGCATCCAAGAGGGATATAGTAAAAACTTTCATATAAGTGCATTGAATACTATGAGAAGTTTGATTCTTTATGATTGTTTTGAGATATGAAGATGGTGATATTAGAGTCATGCTAGTGAGTAATTGTGAATTTATGAGATACTTGTATTGAGGTTTGTGATTCCTGTAGCATGCACGTATGGTGAACCGTTATGTGATGAAGGCGGAGCATGATTATTTTTTGATTGTCTTCCTTATGAGTGGCGGTCGGGGACGAGCGATGGTCTTTTCCTACCAATCTATCCCCCTAGGAGCATGCACGTAGTACTTCGTTTTGATAACTAATAGATTTTTGCAATAAGTATGTGAGTTCTTTATGACTAATGTTGAGTCCATGGATTATACGCACTCTCACCCTTCCACATTTGCTAGTCTCTCTTGTGCCGCACAACTTTCGCCGGTACCATACACCCACCATATATCTTCCTCAAAACAGCCACCTTACCTACCTATTATGGCATGTCCATAGCCATTCTGAGATATATTGCCATGCAACTTTCCATCGTTCCGTTTATTATGACACACTTCATTATTGTCATATTGCTTTGCATGATCATGTAGTTGACATCATAGTTGTGGCAAAGACACCTTTCATAATTCTTTCATACATGTCACTCTTGATTCATTGCATGTCCCGGTACACCGCCAGAGGCATTCATATAGAGTCATATTTTGTTCTAAGCATCGAGTTGTAATTCTTGAGTTGTAAGTAAATAAAAGTGTGATGATTTTCATTATTAGAGCATTGTCCTAGTGAGGAAAGGATGATGGAGACTATAATTCCCCCACAAGCCGGGATGAGACTCCGGACGAAAAAAAGAGGCCAAGAAAATGAGAAAAGCCCAAATAAAAAAATAAAAAAGAGAGAAAAAGAGAGAAGGGGCAATGTTACTATCCTTTTTCCACACTTGTGCTTCAAAGTAGCACCATGATCTTCATGATAGAGAGTCTCCTATGATATCACTTTCATATACTAGTGGGAATTTTTCATTATAGAACTTGGCTTGTATATTCCTATGATGGGCTTCCTCAAATTGCCCTAGGTCTTTGTGAGCAAGCGAGTTGGATGCGCACCCACTTAGTTCTATTTTGAGCTTTCATAAACTTATAGGTCTAGTGCATCCGTTGCATGGCAATCCCTACTCATTCACATTGATATCTATTGATGGGCATCTCCATAGCCCGTTGATACGCCTAGTTGATGTGAGATTATCTACCTCTTTTTGTCTTCTCCACAACCACCATATTCTATTCCACCTAGAGTGCTATGTCCATAGCTCACACTTATGTATTGCGTGAAAGTTGAAAAAGTTTGAGAACATCAAAAGGATGAAACAATTGCTTGGCTTGTCCTCGGGGTTGTGCATGATTTGAATATTTTGTGTGATGAAGATGGAGCATAGCCAGCTATATGATTTTGTAGGGATAAGCTTTCTTTGGCCATGTTATTTTGAGAAGACATGATTGCTTTATTAGTATGCTTGAAGTATTATTGTTTTTATGTCAATATTAAACTTTTGTTTTGAATCTTATGGATCTGAACATTCATGCCACAATAAAGAAAATTACATGAATAAGTGTGTTAGGTAGCATTCCACATCAAAAACTCTATTTTTATCATTTACCTACTCGAGGACGAGCAGGAATTAAGCTTGGGGATGCTTGATATGTCTCCAATGTATCTATAATTTTTTTATTGTTCCATGCTATTATATTATCTGTTTTGGACGTTTTATATGCATTAATATGATATTTTATATTATTTGTGGGACTAACCTATTAACCTAGAGCCAAGTGCCAGTTCCTATTTTTTCCTTGTTTTTGAGTTTCAGAGAAAAGGAATACCAAACGGAGTCCAAACGGAATGAAACCTTCACGATCATTTTTCTTGGACCAGAAGACAACCAGGAGACTTGGAGATGAAGTCGGAGGAGCCACGAGGTGTCCACAAGGACGGAGGGCGTGCCCAGGGGGGGTAGGGCGGGCCCGCCACCCTTGTGGGCCCCTCGTGCACATCTTGACCTAATTCTTTTGCCTATATATTCCCATATATCCCCAAACCAACAGGGGCATCCACAAAAACACTTTTCCACCGCTGCAACCTTTTGTACACGTGAGATCCCATCTAGGGTCCTTTTCCGGTGTCCTATCGGAGGGGAATTCGATCACGGAGGGCTTCTACATCAACTCTATTGCCCTTCTGATGAAGCGTGAGTAGTTTACCACAAACCTACATGTCCATAGCTAGTAGCTAGATGGCTTCTTATCTCTCTTTGATTCTCAATACCATGTTCTCCTCAATGTTCTTGGAGATCTATTCGATGTAATACTTTTTTGCGGTGTGTTTGTCGAGATCCGATGAATTGTGGATTTATGATCAGCTTATCTATGAATATTAATTGAATCTTCTCTGAATTCTTATATGCATGATTTGATATCTTTGTAATTCTCTTCGAACTATCGGTTTGGTTTGGCCAATTAGATTGGTTTTTCTTGCAATGGGAGAATTGCTTAGCTTTGGGTTCAATCTTGCGGCGTCTTTTCCCAGTGACAGTAGGGGCAGCAGGGCACATATTGTATTGTTGCTATTGAGGATAAAAAGATAGGGTTTTCATCATATTGCTTGAGTTAATTCCTCTACATCATGTCATCTTGCTTAATGCATTACTCTGTTATTTATGAACTTAATACTCTATATGCATGCTAGATAGCGGTTGATGTGTGGAGTAATAGTAGCAGATGCAAAATCGTTTCGGTCTACTTGACACGGATGTGATGCCTATTCATCATCATTGCCTTAGATATCATCATAACTTTGCGCTTTTTATCAATTGCTCGGCAGTAATTTGTTCACCCACCGTATTATTTGCTATCTTGAGAGAAGTGTAACACCCCAGATTCGATGCGCCAGGTGTCCGCCAGTTATTCGCCGTCGTTGCCATGCCATTTGCTTGCGTGTTGCATTTTTTCATGTCATCATGTGCATCTCATTTGGCATACATGTTCGTCTCATGCATCCGAGCATTTTCCCCGTTGTCCGTTTTGCAATCCGACACTCCTATGTCCCCCGGCGTCCCCCTTTTTTCTCCTGTTGTGAGCGGGTGTTAAACATTCTTATAATGGACCGTGATTTGCCAAGCGGCCTTGGTATACCACTGGTAGACCGCCTGTCAAGTTTCGTGCCATTTGGAGGTCGTTTGATGCTCCAACGGTTAACCGCGTAGCCCGAAACCCCTCTCTCTTTGCAGCCCAGCCCCTCTGCACCACAGCCCATGAGCCCAGCCAAACCCCCTCCATGCTCTCGTTCGTTCGATCGTGATCGCGTGGGCGAAAACCGCTCCTCTTTTGGACTCTCCTAGCTCCCTCTACCTATATATTTGCACCTCCCTTCGAATTTTCGCAATCCAAACCCTAATTTCTCCTCCCTCACCGCGCCGGACATGTCCGCCGACGGCCGGACACGTCCGCCGCCCCCCCACGCCCAATCAGTGCCCGCCACGTCGCTGCCCATCCACCGCCGCCGCCGCGGCCCACCAGGGCCCGTAGCAAGCCCGCCGAGCCCATCGGGGCCCGTCTCCGCGCCCGCCTTGCCGGACTTCACCACCGGCCTCGCCGGAGAGCGCCGCCTCGCCGGCCTCGTCTCCGTCCGCCGCCCCGCCGAACCTCCCCGCCCGGCGCCGCCTTGCCTCCGAGCCGCTCGCCCCGAGCTCCTGCCGGAGCCTGCGGCTGCGCCTCCCGCCGCCCGCCGCCGGCGATCTGCCCCGCCGGTGTGCGCCGCGTCCCGCCGCCGCGGAGCTCTCCGCGCCGTCCCAGCCTCCCTGCCGCGCGCCGCCCGCGCCTCCCCGGCCCCGCGCCGCCGGAGCCCATCGGGCTCGCCGGAGCTTCGCCGTCCCACCGCCGCGGCTCCCCGCCTCGTCACCGACCTCGCCGGCCCGCCATCCTCCGCCGGCGAGCCGCGCCCTCGCCGGAGCCAAACGCCGGCTTGATCCGGTCCGGGTGGACCAGATCCACCGGGAGACCAACCAAACGTCCTCCCCGAGCCGTACCGCGCCGTCCCGGAACCTCGAGATCCAGTTTATGCGAGGGTATATTTTTCTGCTAAGTCCCTAAGATTTCATCATATGTGTCCATGTTCAGATCCACCGGGAGACCAACCAAACGTCCTCCCCGAGCCATACCGCGCCGTCCCGGAACCTCGAGATCCAGTTTCTGTGAGGGTATATTTTTCTGCTAAGTCCCTAAGATTTCATCATATGTGTCCATGTTCATTGCATCATAACTCTGTGCATGTAGCTCCGTTTTGTGCGTGTAATATGTCAAACTTTTCGATGAGAGATGCTCTACATTTCATTCCATTGTGACATGTTTGTTTGAGTTCATCTTGATGCCCTAATCATCGTTGCAAGAGTGCTATATGTTGTTATCTGCAGTCTGTTTACAGAGCTTGGTGAATTGTCTTTTTCATTGAATTTTGTGTGTGCGTCTGTGACGCCCGGATAATCAAGTTACAGTAACCTCTGCTAATGATGCCTCATCACCACTCTTACTGTTGTAAACCTCGCGATGATTCAATCCCGTTCGAATTCAAATTTCAAAATCAAAGCAAACAATAAAAGTTTTTCAAAATTTAAAACAAAAGTGTTCGGGAGATGCCATATTTTACATAAGTCAATATGGTGTAATAAACACAATTTTATAAACTGCCTAAGTATTTTAAATAAATAAAAACAGAAAAGGAAAATAAATAGAAGAAAGAAACTAACAAAACAAAAAAAAGAGGGAACCCCCTCCCACGGCCTACTGGCCTAGTTGGCCGGCCCATTCGGGCGCAGGCCCATCCGGCCAGCCCACTGGCCCATCCGGCCCCCTCACTCCCTTAACCCCCCTACTCCCCACCGAACCCTAGTCCCACCCGCAGCACCTCCCACTTCCCCCCCCCCCGTCGCCCCCACGAGCTGGATCGGGCTCGCCCCCGATCCCGTCGCCCCATCCCATGATCCCCACTCGCCCCTCCCCGCTACGCTCTCTGCCCCCTCTCCCGCTCGATCTGGAGCCGCCGCCGCCCGTCGCTGGCTCGCCTTCCCCCCTCGCTCCTCTTCCCCGGCCTGATCTGGATCGGGAAGGGGGGGATCGAACCCGGCGACCCCGACGCCATCGCCCCGGTGCCTCGCCGCCCTACGTCGCTACCACTGTCGACGCCGTTGCTTGCCGCCCCGGCCCCGTCACCGAACCGCGCCACTCGCCGGGCTGCCCCTCTCCGACCTCGTTGCCGTCCGCCTCCCCGCCGGCCTGCTTCCCCTGCGCCGTCGTCGTCCCCGGCCCCCTCCACGAGCTCCGCCACCTCGACCTCCTCCTCGCCGGTCCTCCCCGATCGCCCCCGAGCCCACTGCCCCGTCCCCTACTCCCCCCCCCCCCCGTGAGCGCCCCCCCTTCCTTCCCCTTTCCCCGCGGTCACCGCCCACGCTCCGACCACGCCGTCGCCGGTCCCTCCCAGGCGACCGCGCCCGCGCCTCGCCGGTGCCCGCACGTGCCCATGCGGCCACAGCCGCGGCCCCGCACGCCCCAGGCCGCGCCTTCGCACGCACGGCCACGCACGGCCGCGTCCCCCTTCACACACGGGCCTCGTCCCGCCTCCCGAGCCCGTGCGCCGTCCCCTGCACGCCGTCGCCGGCCCTCCATCGAATCGCCTCCAACCCCGCCCTCCTCTCCCTCCGGCGACGCCGGCCCCTGAACCCTCCCCTCCTCTCTGTCCCTGGCCGCCGGCGCCCGCGCCCAGCTCTCCCTCGCCGCCTAGGCGGGCTACGCCCGCACAGCCGCCCGTCGACCCCATCCCAGGTGGACTCGGGCGCGTGCCCGCACCCCGTACCCAGCGCCCGCTAGGCCCCCTGGCCTAATGACAATTGGGGCCCGCCCCCCAGAACATTTTAATTAAAAAAGAATTAAAATAATAATAATATAAATAAAATAAATAAATAGATAATAATTCATTAATTAATTAAGTTAATTAATCACAATTAGATTAACCTAATTAACTGCTAGTTAATTAATCAAACAATGATAGTGGGGCCCACCCCCTAATTAATTATGATTAGTTTAATTAATCTGTTAATTAAAATGTGTCACTGACCAGTGGGACCCACTGGTCAGGTTGACCAGTCAACCCTGTTGACTGCCGACATCAGCATGACATCATGCTGATGTCATTAATCTATTTTTTGAATTAATTTAAATAATTAATTAAATTTCAGAAATTAATAAAATCTTTAGAAAATTATATCTTTTAATCCGTAATTCGGATTAAAATATTTTCAACATGAAAGTTGCTCAGAACGACGAGACGAATCCGGATACACGGTCCGTTCGTCCGCCACACACCCCTAACCTATCAAACTCGCAACTTTCCCCTCCGGCTCCTCTGCCCGAAAACGCGAAACCCCGGGAATACTTTCCCGGATGTTTCCCCCCTTCGTCGGTATCACCTACTACCGCGATTGGGCACACCTAGCATCGTTACTTGTCATGTCATGCATCGATATGCATTTGTTTGCATTGTATTCATTGTTTCTTCCCCCTCTTCTCTCCGGTAGACTACGAGACCGACGCTGCTGCTGCCCAGTTCGACTACGGAGTTGACGACCCCTCCTTCTTGCCAGAGCAACCAGGCAAGCCCCCCCCCTTGATCACCAGATATCGCCTGTTCTCTTCTATACTGCTTGCATTAGAGTAGTGTAGCCTGTTACTGCTTTCCGTTGATCCTATTCTGATGCATAGCCTGACATTGTTGCTACATCTGTTGATACCTTACCTGCAATCCTAAATGCTTAGTATAGGATGCTAGTTTATCATCATTGGCCCTACATTCTTGTCAGTCTGCCTTGCTATACTATTGGGCCGTGATCACTCGGGAGGTGATCACGGGTATATACTATATACTTTATACATGATACATGTGGAGACTAAAGTCGGGTCGGCTGGTGGAGCACCCGCGAGTGGATCTTTGAGGCGGAGCGGCAGGGCAGGTTGAGACCGCCTAGGAGAGAGGTGGGCCTGGCCCTGTTCGGCGTTCACGGATACTTAACACGCTTAACGAGATCTTGGTATTTGATCTGAGTTGGCTACGAGCCTATACGCACTAACCATCTACGCGGGAGTAGTTATGGGTATCCCGACGTCGTGGTATCAGCCGAAGCACTTCAGACGTCAGCGACGGAGCGGCGCGCGCCGGATTGGAACGTAAGCCTGCTCTTGTATTAAGGGGGCTAGTTCTGCTTCCGGCCGCCCATGCAACATGCAGGTGTGCTATGGGCGATGGGCCCAGACCCCTGTGCGCTTAGGTTTAGACCGGCGTGCTGGCCTCTCTGTTTTGCCTAGGTGGGGCTGCGACCTGTTGATCTTCCGAGGCCGGGCATGACCCAGGAAAGTGTGTCCGGCCAAATTGGATCGAGCGTGTTGGGTTATGTGGTGCACCCCTGCAGGGAAGTTAATCTATTCGAATAGCCGTGATCTTCGGTAACAGGACGACTTGGAGTTGTACCTTGACCTTATGACAACTAGAACCGGATACTTAATAAAACACACCCTTCCAAGTGCCAGATACAACCGGTGGTCGCTCTACCTCAGGGATATGAGGAGGGGATTACCGGGTAGGATTATGCTATGAGATGCTACTTGGAGGACTTCAATCTACTCTCTTATACTTGATGCAAGACGGAGGCTGCCAGAAGCGTAGTCTTCGACAGGATTAGCTATCCCCCTCTTATTCTGGCATTCTGCAGTTCAGTCCACTGATATGGCCTCCTTAAACATATACCCATGCATATGTAGTGTAGTTCCTTGCTTGCGAGTACTTTGGATGAGTACTCACGGTTGCTTTCTCCCCCCTTTTCCCCCTTCCTTTCGTTCTGGTTGTCGCAACCAGATACTGGAGTCCAGGAGCCAGACGCCACCGTCGACGACGACCCCTACTACAATGGAGGTGCCTACTACTACGTGCTGCCCGCTGATGACGACCTGGAGTAGTTTAGGAGGATCCCAGGCAGGAGGCCTGCGCCTCTTTCGATCTGTATCCCAGTTTGTGTTAGCCTTCTTAAGGCAAACTTGTTTAACTTATGTCCGTACTAAGATATTGTTGCTTCCGCTGACTCGTCTATGATTGAGCACTTGTATTCGAGCCCTCGAGGCCCCTGGCTTGTATTATGATGCTTGTATGACTTATTTTTATTTGTAGAGTTGTGTTGTGATATCTTCCCGTGAGTCCCTGATCTTGATCGTACACATTTGCGTGCATGATTAGTGTACGATTGAATCGGGGGAGTCACAAGTTGGTATCAGAGCCGACTGCCTGTAGGAATCCCCCTTTCCAACTCCTTGGCCGAAGTCGAGTCTAGTCGTTGAAAAACTTTTACTAACATGGCTGTGTGGCCCATGGGCCCACATCGCCATCGGGAGGTATTAGGATCTTTTATTCCTCGACCTTTACTCTGGGATTCTGAACCCTCTTCTATTCGGGTTAAACGATTTTTACTAAAAACTAACTTTAGGTTCTCGAAAATACTTTCTCCTGGAGATCCCCTTCAGTCCAGATGGTCACCGACTGCACCAGAAGATTTCAGAGATACTCTTTGATATTCTCTCGAGACTTTGTGCCCATCACTTTTGCTATTCCCGACCACCGATAAATCCTTATGGATAACTACTTACACTTGCCATTCTTACGATCATTCCCCATTGTTCTTGTTATTACAAGATACCTAAAGTTTTCTCTATTGTTCCGAGAATACTTCGTGCCTACTGCCTAGCAGTTCTTTGCCACATGAATACCCCTTCAAATAAATCCCCGCACTTGTCAAGTATCCGCTCATCCCCAGTTGTTCATGAGTTTCACAAAAGTCTTCAAAATACTATTCGATCTTCCGAAAATCCTCTGGAGCCTTTGGCTCTTGAAATTCTTGCTTGCTCGCATTATGGTTAATCCCATAAGTCTCGTAGTCTTAATGACATTCCTTGCCATTATCATTTTGAGTCTGTTGACTCAATATGTTTGCGAATGCCCGCAATCATCATTGATCCTTATAAATTACTTCTTCGGCTAAGCTGCCATTCTTTTAACTGGAATTGGTTCTCGACCAATCCAATTGTCATTGATTGTACCGTAAGGCTATTCAACTTATCCATCCCTACTCAGAGCATTGCTTCTGATCCCTTGATTTGGAAATCATAATTCCTTTGCATTTGACAATTGAGTTAGTCAGTTGTTTCTATAATCTGATCTCCTTGCAATCTTCTTCCTCTAGTTGAGTACCGATGCTCACGTCAGATCCCTTGTGGACCACCAGATCCTTTGTTGGATTTTATCTGACAACGCCCTTCATATTCAAAAACCTTGTGAGCCTTTCCTCTGATACATAATGCCTTTGGTAAATTGTATCCTCTGCTTTCTTAATCATGCTCTGTCTTCGAGCTTGAGTTAATTACTTCTAAAGATTCTGGTATATGATTCTAAGATGCCCCGATGGGTTGAACCTATGCCTTCCTTAATGGGTGTGAACTCGAAAGTTTTCAGAGTCGTACTCTTCTGGTATTTTGCCAGATAAAATTTCAAAACTACAACTTCATTGAGCGCGAGAAGTGAATGAAAGGTTGTGCATTGGAGAAGTGGGAGTCGACCTTGAACTTTGCGTTCATGCCCATGGACACGATGTACATCTTCTCATCGAAGCTTCTTTTAAAATCAATTATTCCCTTGGTATAAGTTCATCTTATATCTGAGATCTGGCCTTTATGCAATCGTGGTTCTGACCATGTTCTCCTTTAAATATCATGTCCTGTGCAAGTTTAAGCACTTGTCTTCTATAGAGCAATACCCCAGTTCAACTTCTAGTTTGATCTGTCGTCGAGTATTACCACCTGGTATCTCGAGATTATCTTGGAACTGCATAATTTCTTATGAGTTCTTCATCAAGTACTACATACTCACCGATTACAATTTTTCATGGGCTCGGAGTTATTGAACACTCAAAGACACCGATAACTGAACCGAGTCCGCTCTACGGTTCAACAACTCTTCAGTAAGCTTCTATAAGTACGAGTTGTACCCGATCACGCCATTCCTAGCCTGTTTGGCTATATCATTGTCGTGACGATTCTAACGGTGCTACCTGGTCCATATTCTCGGAGCACCAATTTTCGACGATGAACTAACCTTACGTCGATTTTCCTCGTCATACCCTTTCACCTTAAACAACAAGCTTGAGTTCGAGTTTGTGTTGTACCCATGGTTCCAATGACTTTTGGCTTCATCATTCCTTTGACTTGATGTCGTCGCTGATTGATTACTTCTTCATGAAATCTGTCGACAAATTCCTCATCAACCTTATGAGTTCTTCCAGGATATCAATTGAGTTCATGATGAGAAATACTATCCTTGCCCTCGATGATCTGCGTTATCATCGACCACTTTATTGCCTTCCCACCAACACAAGCTTATTTGTGTTTGATGTTATACCTCGAGTTCCTTGCTATCTAGCAATTGTTCTCCCTTACCTTGGAACATTAACATCTTTTATGTCAAGAACGTCGTGAGAATTTCACCACGTCTTGAGAGTTCTTGGTATTGTGATAACTTCACACCCTCACCATTCTTTCTTGGTCCTCGTGTTGATTCCAACCGGGGTACCCACAAGTGAACGGTGTTCTTTGGATTCTGCCCTTCTAGCAACCCTCTTGATTTGAAGTTAATGGTTGACCGTTCATCCTCAGCCTATTGGTTATTGAATCACCATTCCGACATTGGTCGTGCAACCCAGCCCATATTCGGGTGCACCTTTCAAACAATGTTTAATTGTGTATGTTTTCCTCGAGGATACTTCCTTATATCATTTGATCTGACAAATGTTATCTCCTTGTTCACTTAGTTGTGGAAATCCATCTTTCGGAAATCTCGATGAATTGTCGTTGAGTTCATCAGCCACATCCTTGTCCTCTCCTAGGGTTAATGATGAACTCTTGTTAACGGAAATCACTTCATAGTTCATTTCCCGATAATCCTTCAATGTCATCCCGTCAATTGTTTTGCACCTTTCCTTCTCAGGCATCCTGAGTCCGAGGTATCCTAACACCAATCAGATCTGAATCTTGGTCAGATATGATGGTTGGAACATTTTTCCAAGAGTTATAACACCGGTCTTTTATGACCCGGTAAGGTGATGGCATGTCCAGCACACCTGGCCGGATGACCTGCTGTTATAGTTTCCTTATTAGCAAGGTTATCCATCCTTCCATGAGGAAATTGTAAGACTTACTCTACAAGTTTTCCTGATGGATCCTTCCTGTTTCCAAAGTCTGATCTTCACCTGATGACCTTGTCAATGCTATTTTGAAGCATGTCTATGGTACTTCGATTTTCAACAAGAACATTTGAAGCACAATGCTAAATTTTCTTTATCAATTATCCAAACACCGTTGTATGGGTAATGGCATGAAATTTCTCTCCCCTTTCCTAAAGGGTTTTCTACAATTATATCTGTCGTGGATATCATGCTCTCCTTGTCCTTGGGAAGGATATACCCCTGAAATATGTGTTTAAACACATTTTCCTTTCCATTGTTTTGATTAATTTGATAATCATATTATCCTTTCCATTGTTTGGTTTATCCTTTCTTGAGGTTTATATGATCTAAGCAGTAATATTTTCCTGCTTACGGAAACCCCTCGGTGTACCACCTTGTCAGTAAGACCCTGTTGCTATCGCTGATGACATTTCGGTAACCACCGATGGACGAGAACTTTGCCTATTGGTCCGCCTCATTTCAACGAGCAGGAAAGTGGTTCTCTTCGTTCCTCGCCCTTGGTACCGATGTTGTTGCCGACATAACTATCAGGCTATCCCCTGACATACTATGCCTACATGGTCGTGCAAGACGTCACCGCTCCTTCTACTTTTATCCCACATGGTGGGCCCATAACCCACAGTTCCACAGGATCGAAACCTGACTCTCCGGTACGTCCTTGTTGTCACAGTTATTCCTCGCGCTTGACTTTGTAAGTAATTCATGGGCCACTTGCCCAGTGATCTATTCTGCTATCTGATGCAATGCTTATTCACATTGCTCTAAACCCCTTCGACACTTCGTATCAGGCATCGAACGGTTGCCTGCTCGCTCGAAGCATCCCATGAAACCTCATTACTTTGCTCTCGATATTTTCTTAAGTTTCAACTCGAGAGTTACTTTCTGCCACCTTCCCCGATGTTATCGAACGGATAGTCAACCTTGTAGAGGTTCGTTCTCCCGGAATACCCCCTTATTCTTTTGTTAGTACGATGGAACCCCGACTTCATCATGACGACCGAGACAGCAAAATGAAGACATCAATGTCATGGATCGACCTCTTCGAGAAGAGCAACCAAGACCGAGAAGAATCGTTAGAATTTCGTAACCTATTCTTCCCCCTTACTCCCCTCCTAAATCTCGGGACGAGATTTCTTGTAGTGGAGGAGAATTGTGACGCCCGGATAATCAAGTTACAGTAACCTCTGCTAATGATGCCTCATCACCACTCTTACTGTTGTAAACCTCGCGATGATTCAATCCCGTTCGAATTCAAATTTCAAAATCAAAGCAAACAATAAAAGTTTTTCAAAATTTAAAACAAAAGTGTTCGGGAGATGCCATATTTTACATAAGTCAATATGGTGTAATAAACACAATTATATAAACTGCCTAAGTATTTTAAATAAATAAAAACAGAAAAGGAAAATAAATAGAAGAAAGAAACTAACAAAACAAAAAAAAAGAGGGAACCCCCTCCCACGGCCTACTGGCCTAGTTGGCCGGCCCATTCGGGCGCAGGCCCATCCGGCCAGCCCACTGGCCCATCCGGCCCCCTCACTCCCTTAACCCCCCCCCCACTCCCCACCGAACCCTAGTCCCACCCGCAGCACCTCCCACTTCCCCCCCCCCCCGTCGCCCCCACGAGCTGGATCGGGCTCGCCCCCGATCCCGTCGCCCCATCCCACGATCCCCACTCGCCCCTCCCCGCTACGCTCTCCGCCCCCTCTCCCGCTCGATCTGGAGCCGCCGCCGCCCGTCGCTGGCTCGCCTTCCCCCCTCGCTCCTCTTCCCCGGCCTGATCTGGATCGGGAAGGGGGGGGATCGAACCCGGCGTCCCCGACGCCATCGCCCCGGTGCCTCGCCGCCCTACGTCGCTACCACTGCCGACGCCGTTGCTTGCCGCCCCGGCCCCGTCACCGAACCGCGCCACTCGCCGGGCTGCCCCTCTCCGACCTCGTTGCCGTCCGCCTCCCCGCCGGCCTGCTTCCCCTGCGTCGTCGTCGTCCCCGGCCCCCTCCACGAGCTCCGCCACCTCGACCTCCTCCTCGCCGGTCCTCCCCGACCGCCCCCGAGCCCACTGCCACGTCCCCTACTGCCCCCCCCCCCCCGTGAGCGCCCCCCCTTCCTTCCCCTTTCCCCGCGGTCACCGCCCGCGCTCCGACCACGCCGTCGCCGGTCCCTCCCGGGCGACCGCGCCCGCGCCTCGCCGGTGCCCGCACGTGCCCACGCGGCCACAGCCGCGGCCCCGCACGCCCCGGGCCGCGCCTTCGCACGCACGGCCACGCACGGCCGCGTCCCCCTTCACGCACGGGCCTCGTCCCGCCTCCCGAGCCTGTGCGCCGTCCCCTGCACGCCGTCGCCGGCCCTCCACCGAATCGCCTCCAACCCTGGCCTCCTCTCCCTCCGGCGACGCCGGCCCCTGAACCCTCCCCTCCTCTCTGTCCCTGGCCGTCGGCGCCCGCGCCCAGCTCTCCCTCGCCGCCTAGGCGGGCTACGCCCGCACAGCCGCCCGTCGACCCCATCCCATGTGGACTCGGGCGCGTGCCCGCACCCCGTACCCAGCGCCCGCTAGGCCCCCTGGCCCAATGACAATTGGGGCCCGCCCCCCAGAACATTTTAATTAAAAAAAGAATTAAAATAATAATAATATAAATAAAATAAATAAATAGATAATAATTAATTAATTAATTAATTAATTAATTAATTAATTAAGTTAATTAATCACAATTAGATTAACCTAATTAACTGTTAGTTAACTAATCAAACAATGACAGTGGGGCCCACCCCCTAATTAATTATGATTAGTTTAATTAATCTGTTAATTAAAATGTGTCACTGACCAGTGGGACCCACTGGTCAGGTTGACCAGTCAACCCTGTTGACTGCCGACATCAGCATGACATCATGCTGATGTCATTAATCTATTTTTTGAATTAATTTAAATAATTAATTAAATTTCAGAAATTAATAAAATCTTTAGAAAATTATATCTTTTAATCCGTAACTCGGATTAAAATATTTTCAACATGAAAGTTGCTCAGAACGACGAGACGAATCCGGCTACGCGGTCCGTTCGTCCGCCACACACCCCTAACCTATCAAACTCGCAACTTTCCCCTCCGGCTCCTCTGCCCGAAAACGCGAAACCCCGGGAATACTTTCCCGGATGTTTCCCCCCTTCGTCAGTATCACCTACTACCGCGATTGGGCACACCTAGCATCGTTACTTGTCATGTCATGCATCGATATGCATTTGTTTGCATTGTATTCATTGTTTCTTCCCCCTCTTCTCTCCGGTAGACTACGAGACCGACGCTGCTGCTGCCCAGTTCGACTACGGAGTTGACGACCCCTCCTTCTTGCCAGAGCAACCAGGCAAGCCCCCCCCCCTTGATCACCAGATATCGCCTATTCTCTTCTATACTTCTTGCATTAGAGTAGTGTAGCCTGTTACTGCTTTCCGTTGATCCTATTCTGATGCATAGCCTGACATTGTTGCTACATCTGTTGATACCTTACCTGCAATCCTAAATGCTTAGTATAGGATGCTAGTTTATCATCATTGGCCCTACATTCTTGTCAGTCTGCCTTGCTATACTATTGGGCCGTGATCACTCGGGAGGTGATCACGGGTATATACTATATACTTTATACATGATACATGTGGAGACTAAAGTCGGGTCGGCTGGTGGAGCACCCGCGAGTGGATCTTTGAGGCGGAGCGGCAGGGCAGGTTGAGACCGCCTAGGAGAGAGGTGGGCCTGGCCCTGTTCGGCGTTCGCGGATACTTAACACACTTAACGAGATCTTGGTATTTGATCTGAGTTGGCTACGAGCCTATACGCACTAACCATCTACGCGGGAGTAGTTATGGGTATCCCGACGTCGTGGTATCAGCCGAAGCACTTCAGACGTCAGCGACGGAGCGGCGCGCACCGGATTGGAACATAAGCCTGCTCTTGTATTAAGGGGGCTAGTTCTGCTTCCGGCCGCCCACGCAACGTGCAGGTGTGCTATGGGCGATGGGCCCAGACCCCTGTGCGCTTAGGTTTAGACCGGCGTGCTGGCCTCTCTGTTTTGCCTAGGTGGGGCTGCGACGTGTTGATCTTCCGAGGCCGGGCATGACCCAGGAAAGTGTGTCCGGCCAAATGGGATCGAGCGTGTTGGGTTATGTGGTGCACCCCTGCAGGGAAGTTAATCTATTCGAATAGCCGTGATCTTCGGTAACAGGACGACTTGGAGTTGTACCTTGACCTTATGACAACTAGAACCGGATACTTAATAAAACACACCCTTCCAAGTGCCAGATACAACCGGTGGTCGCTCTACCTCAGGGATATGAGGAGGGGATCGCCGGGTAGGATTATGCTATGAGATGCTACTTGGAGGACTTCAATCTACTCTCTTATACTTGATGCAAGACGGAGGCTGCCAGAAGCGTAGTCTTCGACAGGATTAGCTATCCCCCTCTTATTCTGGCATTCTGCAGTTCAGTCCACTGATATGGCCTCCTTAAACATATACCCATGCATATGTAGTGTAGTTCCTTGCTTGCGAGTACTTTGGATGAGTACTCACGGTTGCTTTCTCCCCCCTTTTCCCCCTTCCTTTCGTTCTGGTTGTCGCAACCAGATACTGGAGTCCAGGAGCCAGACGCCACCGTCGACAACAACCCCTACTACACTGGAGGTGCCTACTACTACGTGCTGCCCGCTGATGACGACCTGGAGTAGTTTAGGAGGATCCCAGGCAGGAGGCCTGCGCCTCTTTCGATCTGTATCCCAGTTTGTGTTAGCCTTCTTAAGGCAAACTTGTTTAACTTATGTCTGTACTCAGATATTGTTGCTTCCGCTGACTCGTCTATGATCGAGCACTTGTATTCGAGCCCTCGAGGCCCCTGCCTTGTATTATGATGCTTGTATGACTTATTTTTATTTGTAGAGTTGTGTTGTGATATCTTCCCGTGAGTCCCTGATCTTGATCGTACACATTTGCGTGCATGATTAGTGTACGATTGAATCGGGGGAGTCACAGCGTCCTATGAGCATGAGCTCTACATGTGTTTTGTAATACATCATGCCATCTTTACAGGGGTGCTTGTGTTGTATTTTTGTGAGTCTTGTACTGAGTGCATCGAGATTGTTAAGTAGGGTACTTGCTGTTGCTGTTTTGCTAGGTTGAATCTGCTATATCATGATGCTATATAAACCTGCTGCTACAAGTTATTCTATGCATAATCTGAAGATGTTCACTAATGATGTTTTGTTACACATGTCATGATCTATCCATCCATGCCCCTGGTTGCATTTATAGCCTACAGTAGCTTGTTGTATTCTTGCTCCAAAGTTGCTAAATAATGTTGCTGTCAGCCTGTTAACATTAAGTTCAGTTTTGCCATGTGCTTTGCTAGTGACCCATGCACCCTATGAACTTTCTCTTGCCATTCTTAGCTTCATAAACATGTATTATTACTGTTGGTTACCTTGTCATGCCATGTATTGCTCTGTGGTGAGTGGTACAAGCTCACCAACATGCCTACTTATTGTTGTTCCTGCCATGTTTGAATCTGCCATATCATTTGCCATGTTTACATGGGTGCCATCATATCTTCTGATCCTTTTTGGCTCATAGTCAGTAAAGAACTTTTGTTCTAGGAATTTAGTAGTATCATTCCATGCCTTAAGTTTCTATGATATGTTCCAGTAACATGTTGTTTGATAGCTCTAAACATTGCAACCTGATGTTATTTCTGCTAAGCCTATAAACTGTTATTATTTGCAATCTTGCCATGTCTTTTTGAGCATGTTCTAGTGATTTCTGGAGATAGCTCAGTGTTCATATTTTGTAATGCATTACCTATGCATCATGTACATTCCTTTTGTTTTCATATTGTGGTACTATAGCATGTTGTTTTGGTGCTTGCAATATGCCTAGTTGCTGTTTTGGACAGATTGTTGTCATATCTTGTATAGAGTGTATGTGTTGAACCGTTGCTCCGTTTTGAGTGTGCTCTATATGGAACTTGCTTAGAATTGCATGTAGTTTCATATTATCATGTGGCATCCATGTTTTGAGAGTGTTTGCTTGACGTGTGTATGCATTTTGCATCAATGCCATGTTTAACTTGCTTTGCTCATATCTTCTAGGTCGTAGCTCCGAACTAAATGAACTTTATATGTAACTTGACTAGAATTTCGTGTAGATCCTCTTGGTGCTCTTTAACTTGCTGTTTAACAACTTCAACTTAATGTTTTTTAAGATCTGGACCAATTTCGAAATTTGCATATGAGGACTTACCGGAATTGTTATATGTTGTTCCCGGCCTCATTTAAACTTGTTTTGATGTGTTGCTCTTGTATGCATCATCTCTTGCCATGAGTGCCTCCATGTAGCCTTGTCATGCATCATACTTGGTTGAGCATCATGCCTTGTTCATGTGTGGTGTGTTTACCATGTTGTGTGCTTCTTCTCGATAGTTCCTGTTTCCGTTGCGATTGTGAGGATTCGTTCGTCTACGCTTGGTTCGGCTTCATCCGTTCATCTTCTTCATGGACTCGTTCTTATTCCTAGCGGGATTTCAGACAAGATGACCGTCACCTTGGATCTCATTACTATCATTGCTATGCTAGTTGCTTCGTTCTATCGCTTTGCTGTGCTACCTATCTTTTGCTCTTCAAGCCTCCCATTTTGCCATGTCAGCCTCTAACCCTTTTCACCCTTCCTAGCAAACGTTGCTTGGCTATGTTACCGCTTTTGCTCAGACCCTCTTATAGCGTTGTTAGTTGCAGGTGAAGTTGAAGATTGCTCCATGGTGGACAGGATTATGTTGGGATATCACAATATCTCTTATTTAATTAATGCATCTATATACTTGGTAAAGGGTGGAAGACTCGGCCTTATGCCTGGTGTTTTGTTCCACTCTTGCCGCCCTAGTTTCCGTCATATCGGTATTATGTTCCCAGATTTTGCGTCCCTAACACGGTTGGGTGATTTATGGGACCCCCTCGACAGTTCGCTTTGAATAAAACTCCTCCAGCAAGGCCCAACCTTGGTTTTACCATTTGCCTCACCACCACCTACATTTACCTTGGGAGTAATTAACCCGAGGGTCATCTTTATTTTAGCCCCCCTGGGCCAGTGCTTCTCTAAGTGCTAGTCCGAACCGAGTAGACTATGGGGCCCCCTTGGGGAAACTCGAGGTCTGGTTTTACTCGTAGGATGTCTCATCCGGTGTTGCCCTGAGAACGAGATATGTGCAACTCCTATCGGGATTGTCGGCACATCAGGCGGCTTTGCTGGTCTTTTTGTACAATTTTCAAAATGTCTTGTAACCGGGATTTCAAGTCTAATTGGGTCTTCCAGGGAGAAGGAATATCCTTCATTGATCGCGAGACCTTATCATGGGCTAAGTTGGGACACCCCTGCAGGGTATAAACTTTCGAAAGCCGTGCCCGCGGTTATGTGGTAGATGGGAATTTGTTAATTTCCGGTTGTAGATAACTTGACACCAGATACGAACTAAAACGCATCGACCGCGTGTGTAGCCGTGATGGTCTCTTTTCGGCGGAGTCCGGGAAGTGAACACAGTTTTTGGGTTATGTTTGACGTAAGTAGGAGTTCAGGATCACTTCTTGATCATTGCTAGCTTCACGACCGTTCTGTTGCTTCTCTTCTCGCTCTTATTTGCGTATGTTAGCCACCATATATGCTTAGTCGCTGCTGCAACCTCAACACTTTACCCCTTCCTTCCCATTAAGCTTTGCTAGTCTTGATACCCATGGTAATGGGATTGTTGAGTCCTCGTGGCTCACAGATTACTACAACAACAGTTGCAGGTACAGGTTATGCGATGACCATGACACGAGAGCGATGTTACTTGTTTTGGAGTTCTTCTTCTACTTCTTCTTCGAGCAGGGGATAGGTTCGAGGTCGGCAGCCTAGGCTAGCAGGGTGGATGTTGTTTGAGTATCTGGTTGTGTTTCATCCGTAGCCGGATGGTGCTCTTATGTAAGATGATGTTGTATTCATGTGGCATTGTATGCCTTTTGTATGTATCCCCATCTATTATGTAATGTTGATGTAATGATATCCATCTTGCAAAAGCGTTTCAATATGCGGTTCTATCCTTGGTGGGACCTTCGAGTCTATTTAGTATAGTATCGCATATTGGGCGTGACAAGTTGGTATCAGAGCCTCGACCGACCCTAGGAGCCTCCCTGGTTTAATCGTGTAGTTTGGCCGTTGTCGAGTCTAGAAGAAAACTGTTTTCGGAGTCTAGTTATATCGCAGAGTAGGAATTCTTTTTACTCCTCAGCCCCTTTGTCGCTCTGGTGAGGAATCTTGACGTAGGTATTTTGAATTACTCCTCTTCCCCTTTCAAATTTTCTTTAGGATCACGCAGTTGGTTTTCCGATCGTGGTTCTCAGCTCTTTTTATCCGGTGCATTTCTCGTCAAGTTGGCTCGAGCCTATTCATCTTTGCCAAGTTCTATCCTCAGTTGTCTTCTTTTCCCACCCGCCCTCCCCTTTTCTCCTCGGAGCCGGAGTCAGTAATCGAGTATCCATTCTACTCGTGCGAATCCTTTGCATTCTTTCAACCGGTGTTTTCTCTTCAATATATTTGTATGTTCCCCCTTCCAAGTTGCCTTTGTTTTCCCACCCTCCCACCCACTTCTTCCCGGAGTCTGAGTCCGTTTCAAGCGTCAATTTCATTCGTACGGAGCCTCTT
The DNA here is from genome assembly GCF_018294505.1 of Triticum aestivum. Lineage (NCBI taxonomy): Eukaryota > Viridiplantae > Streptophyta > Magnoliopsida > Poales > Poaceae > Triticum > Triticum aestivum. The sequence goes on along the minus strand of NC_057813.1, from coordinate 186,943,543 downwards.
TAGTCTTCCCTCAATCATTTCAACCAGTGAATTCTCGTCTCGGTGGTCATTCTTCATCTCTTTTCTTCTCCGGTGGATTCAATTCCATTTTCGGTAGTGATTATATTCTTACCCTCATCTCAAGTGTTTTCCCTGCTCGTTCACCTCTCGCCAGTTTATCCTGCCGGAGTGTTCAAGACATCTCAGGAGATTCATCTGTGTTCGAATTAATTCGAGGTTATCACCTCATTCAAATATTTCAATTATTCCGGTGCATCATCTATCTATTCAACATCCCTTTCCAACGGTGTTTTTTTTCTTCAGTGGGCCCTAACCCACAGGTCTTTTCCCAGGATCTTACCTGACTCTTCAAATTTCCCGGAGATATTCTCTAATCCTTTTCAAAGTTCGACGTAAGTATGAATTTCATCAGTTAGATCTTTTCCAAGATCAATTTCGAATCATTTTCATTGTTGGCTCAACCCTTTCTCTTTTTTATTCTCCTGGAGTATCTCAATAATTTTACTGGTGTTCCTCATCGTCATTCTCAACATTTGATGACCGAAGAATATTTCTCTTAAATCTTGACCGTTCTCTTGAATATTCGTGATTCTAGCTTCATGTCATCCTCTCGAATTATTCCAATCGTCAGATATTCGTTTTCTTACCCATCCGGAGTATGTCAGGATTTGTCTTTCCAGTTCTTTTCATCGGAGGCCATCATTCCAGCTATCGTTATCCAATTATCCCGGTGCTTCATTCAAGTGCTCTTCAATCATATCGAGTTCTTCCCGTTCTCTTGTATCTAAATCCCCTCAATCATATTTGTTCTTCTAGTTCTTCCCAATGATTCATTCTCTTTCATCGGTCATTTTCGAATTCTTACGGCGGTTCGTTCAAGATCCTTTTTCTTTGATTATCATATTAATTCATTCGTTCTTTCCAATCCTATCGGTGGTTCATGAAGACCTTTGCAAGTTTGCAATATGTCACTTCTCAATCCTTTTCAAGAAGAATAAGTAATATGCAAAATCCATTGCTTGTCATCAATTTAATTTGATGTAGGATAAGCATACAATAAATCTTATTCTTATTTCATCCAAGTAAGTAATCCCTTCCTCCGGAGTTTGTTCATGATGAGTAAATTCTTGATTCCAAGTGATTCATCTTTCTCTTCCGGAGTTCAAATTTCCTCGACCATCTCGTCGGAACCTCCATCTAAATCATTGCAAGCTTTAATCTTATTCTTTTCATCCTTCAATTCTATCTCTTCATCCTTTTGTCACCGGAGTTCTTCATGGTGGTTCTTCATGATTTAATTCATTCTTCAAGTTTTCATCAAGATTTTGTTGGAGGAGTTCAAGTATCTTTCCTTCTTGCTTTTCAAAGTGCAATTAATTCTCCGTATTCTTTTAAAGTGGAGTTTTGCATTTATTCGTTCTTCTCAGCTATCAAATCATTTCCGTTTGTGGCCGGTTATCACCTTATGATCTTGAGATGTTACCTATAAGTCCACAACAAGCTTATTGATTTCGTTGTTGATTTTCTCAACAACTCCGTTTATACCTTCTTATAAAGATGCTTTCAATTTCATTCGTGGCACAAGTTTTCATTTTATTCTCCGTTCTTTTCATTCAACTCTTTCAATTCTTTCCGGAGGTTTTGTGTCATGTCTTCATCAAGTGTCATCCCATCTTGTGAAGCTCGTGTTCTATTCCTCCAAGTTTCAGCCGGAGTGCTGCCTAAATCCTTTCAGTCCTATTCGTTTCTTATATTGTTCTAACCGGAGTGATTTTAGAGTCTATCTTGCTTCCATGAGCTTTTGATTCTCGTCATAGTCGCCATTCATCTTTTCTAACCGAGTGCTCTCAATTCTTTGCTTCTTCTCTTGAGTTCTTGTTTCACCTCATCCCTTTTCCCTTCCGTCTCGATCCTAAAATCTCGGGACGAGACCTCTTGTTAGTGGAGGAGTGTTGTAACGCCCCGGATTCAATGCGCCAGGTGTCCGCCAGTTATTCGCCGTCGTTGCCATGTCATTTGCTTGCGTGTTGCATTTTGTCATGTCATCATTTGCATCTCATTTGGCATAGGTGTTCGTCTCATGCATCCGAGCATTTTCCCCGTTGTCCGTTTTGCAATCCGACACTCCTATGTCCCCCGGCGTCCCCCTTTTGTCTCCTGTTGTGAGCGGGTGTTAAACATTCTCAGAATGGACCGTGATTTGCCAAGCGGCCTTGGTATACCACCGGTAGACCGCATGTCAAGTTTCGTGCCATTTGGAGGTCGTTTGATGCTCCAACGGTTAACCGCATAGCCCGAAACCCCTCTCTCTTTGCAGCCCAGCCACTCTTCACCACAGCCCATGAGCCCATCCAAACCCCCTCCATGCTCTCGGTCGTTCGATCGTGATCGTGTGGGCAAAAACCGCTCCTCTTTTGGACTCTCCTAGCTCCCTCTACCTATATATTTGCACCTCCCTCCGAATTTTCGCAGTCCAAACCCTAATTTCTCCTCCCTCACCGCGCTGGACATGTCCGCCGACGGCTGGATACGTCCGCCGCCGCCCCACTCCCAATCAGCACCCGCCACGTCGCTGCCCATCTGCCCCTGCCGCCGTGGCCCGCCAGGGCCCGGAGCAAGCCCGCCGAGCCCATCGGGGCCCGTCTCCGCGCCCGCCTCGCCGGACTCCGCCACCAACCACGCCGGAGAGCGCCGCCTTGCCGGCCTCGTCTCCGTCCGCCGCCGCGCCGAACCTCCCCTCCCGGTGCCGCCTTGCCTCCAAGCCACTCGCCCCGAGCTCCTGCCGGAGCCCGCGTCAGCGCCTCCCGCCGCCCGCCGGCGGCGATCTGCCCCGCCGGCGTGCGCCGCGTCCCGCCGCCGCCGCGGCGCTCTCCGCACCGTCCCAGCCTTCCTGCCGCGTGCCGCCCGCGCCTCCCCGGCCCCACGCCGCCGGAGCCCGTCGGGCTCGTCGGAACTTCGCCGTCCCGCCGCCGCGGCTCCCCACCTCGTCACCGACCTTGCCGGCCCGCCATCCTCCGCCGGCGAGCCACGCCCTCGTCGGAGCCAAACGCCGGCCAGATCCGGTCCGGGTGGACCAGATCCACCGGGAGACCAACCAAACGTCCTCCCCGAGCCGTACCGCGCCGTCCCGGAACCTCGAGATCCAGTTTCTGCGAGGGTATATTAGTTTCTGCGAGGGTATATTTTTCTGGTAAGTCCCTAAGATTTCATCATATGTGTCCATATTCATCGCATCATAACTCTATGTATGTAGCTCTGTTTTGTGCGTGTAATATGTCAAAATGTTCGCTGAGAGATGACGTACATTTAATTCCATTGTGCCATGTTTGTTTGAGTTCATCTTGATGCCCTAATCATCGTTGCAAGAGTGCTATATGATGTTATCTGCTGTCTGTTAACAGAACTTGATGATTTGTCTTTTTCATTGCATTTTGTGTGTGCATCCTATGAGCATGAGCTCTACATGTGTTTTTTACTACATCATGCCATCTTTACAAGGGTTCTTGTCTTGTATTTTTGTGAGACTTGTACTGAGTGCATAGAGCTTGTTAAGTAGGGTACTTGTTGTTGCTGTTTTGCTAGGCTGAATCTTCTATATCATGATGTTATGTAAATCTGCTGCTACAAGTCATTCTATGCATAATCTGGAGATGTTCACTAATGATGTTTTGTTATACATGTCATGCTCTATCCATCCATGCCCATGGTTGAATTTTTAGCCTGTTGTAGCTTGTTGTATTCTTGCTCCAAAGTTGCTAAATAATGTTGATGTCAGCCTGTTAACATTAAGTTCAGTTTTGCCATGTGCTTTGCTAGTGACCCATGCACCCTATGAACTTGCTCTTGCCATGCTTAGATTCATAAACATGTATTATTACCGTTTGTTACCTTGTCATGCCATGTATAGCTCACCAACATGCCTATTTATTGTTGTTCCTGCCATGTTTGAATCTGTCATATCATTTGCCATGTTTACATGGGTGCCATCATATCTTCTGATCCTTTTTGGCTCATGGTCAGTAAAGGACTTTTGTTCTATGCATTTAGTAGTATCACGACATGCCTTAAGTTTCTATGATATGTTCCTGCAACATGTTGTTTGATAGCTCTAAACATTGCAACCTGATGTTATTTCTGCTAAGCCTCTAAACTGTTATTATTTTCAATCTTGCCATGTCTTTTTGAGCATGTTCTAGTGATTTATGGAGATAGCTCAGTGTTCATGTTTTGTAATGCATTACCTGTACATCATGTCCATGCCTTTTTTCATATTGTGGTACTGTAGCATGTTGTTTTGGTGCTTGCAATATGCCTAGTTGTTGTTTTGGACAGATTGTTGTCATATCTTGTATAGTGTGTGTTGAACCGTTGCTCCGTTTTGAGTGTGCTATATATGAAACTTGCTTAAAATTGCATGTAGTTTCATATTATCATGTTGCATCCATGTTTTGAGAGTGTTTTCTTGACGTGTGTATGCATTTTGCATCAATGCCATGTTTAACTTGCTTTGCTCATATCTTCAAGGTCGTAGCTCCGAACTAAATGAACTTTATATTTAACTTGACTAGAATTTCGTGTAGATCCTCTTGGTGATCTTTAACTTGCTGTTTAACAACTTCAACTTAATGTTTGTTCAGATCTGGACCAATTTCGAAATTTGCATATGAGGACTTACCGGAATTGTTATATGTTGTTCCCGGTCTCATTTAAACTTGTTTTGATGTGTTGCTCTTGTATGCATCATCTCTTGCCATGGGTAGCTCCATGTAGCCTTGTCATGTATCATACTTGGTTGAGCATCATGCCTTGTTCATGTGTGGTGTATTTACCATGTTGTGTGCTTCTTCTCGATAGTTCCTGTTTCTGTTGCGATCGTGAGGATTCGTTCGTCTACGCTTGGTTCGGCTTCATCCGTTCATATTCTTCATGGACTTGTTCTTCTTCCTAGCGGTATTTCAGACAAGATGACCATCACCTTGGATCTCATTACTATCATTGCTATGCTAGTTGCTTCGTTCTATCGCTTTGCTGCGCTACCTATCTTTTGCTCTTCAAGCCTCCCATTTTGCCATGTCAGCCTCTAACCCTTTTCACCCTTCCTAGCAAACCGTTGCTTGGCTATGTTACCGCTTTTGCTCAGCCCCTCTTATAGCGTGGTCAGTTACAGGTGAAGTTGAAGATTGCTCCATGGTGGACAGGATTATGTTGGGATATCACAATATCTCTTATTTAATTAATGCATCTATATACTTGGTAAAGGGTGGAAGACTCGGCCTTATGCCTGGTGTTTTGTTCCACTCTTGCCGCCCTAGTTTCCGTCATATCGGTATTATGTTCCCGGATTTTGCGTCCCTAACGCGGTTGGGTGATTTATGGGACCCCCTCAACAGTTTGCTTTGAATAAAACTCCTCCTGCAAGGCCCAACCTTGGTTTTACCATTTGCCTCACCACCACCTACATTTCCCTTGGGAGTAATTAACCCGAGGGTCATATTTATTTTAGCCCCCCCCCCCGGGCCAGTGCTTCTCTAAGTGCTGGTCCGAACCGAGTAGACTGCGGGGCCCCCTCGGGGAAACTCGAGGTCTGGTTTTACTCGTAGGATGTCTCATCCGGTGTTGCCCTGAGAACGAGATATGTGCTGCTCCTATCGGGATTGTCGGCGCATCGGGCGGCTTTGCTGGTCTTGTTTTACCATTGTCGAAATGTCTTGTAACCGGGATTCCGAGTCTGATCGGGTCTTCCTGGGAGAAGGAATATCCTTCGTTGATCGCGAGAGCTTATCATGGGCTAAGTTGGGACACCCCTGCAGGGTATAAACTTTCGAAAACCGTGCCCGCGGTTATGTGGCAGATGGGAATTTGTTAATGTCTGGTTGTATATAACTTGACACCAGATACGACTTAAAATGCATCAATCGCGTGTGTAGCCGTGATGGTCTCTTTTCGGCGGAGTCCGGGAAGTGAACACGGTTTTTGGGTTATGTTTGACGTAAGTAGGAGTTCAGGATCACTTCTTGATCATTGCTAGCTTCACGACCATTCTGTTGCTTCTCTTCTCGCTCTTATTTGCGTATGTTCGCCACCATATATGCTTAGTCGCTGCTGCAACCTCACCACTCTACCACTTCCTTCCCATTAAGCTTTGCTAGTCTTGATACCCATGGTAATGGGATTGCTGAGTCCTCGTGGCTCACAGATTACTACAACAACAGTTGCAGGTATAGGTTATGCGATGACCATGACGCGAGAGCGATGTTACTTGTTTTGGAGTTCTTCTTCTGCTTCTTCTTCGATCAGGGGATAGGTTCCAGGTCGGCAGCCTAGGCTAGCAGGGTGGATGTCATTTGAGTTTCTGGTTGTGTTTCATCCGTAGTCGGATGGTGCTCTTATGTAAGATGATGTTGTATTCGTGTGGCATTGTATGCCTTTTGTATGTATCCTCATCTATTATGTAATGTTGATGTAATGATAGCCACCTTGCAAAAGCGTTTCAATATGTGGTTCTATCCTTTGTGGGACCTTTGAGTCTATTTAGGATAGTATCGCATATTGGGCGTGACAAGAAGCCTCTAGTGAAACCTATGGCCCCCGGGTATATTTTTCCTCATATTAGTTTTTTATCTACAATCTTAGTTTCTGATCTACTATTCTTGCAATCTTTTACTTTCCAATCTATAAACCAAAAATACTAAAAATGTTTACTTTATCGTTTATCTATCTCTATTAGATCTAACTTTTGCAAGTAACCGTGAAGGGATTGACAAACCCTTTATCGCATTGGGTGCAAGTTTGTTCGATTGTTTGTGTAGGTATTCGGTGATTTGTGCGTTGTCTCCTACTGGATTGTTACCTTGCTTCTCAAACCGAGGGAAATACATATCTTCACTTTGCTGCATCACCCTTTCCTCTTCCAGGGAAAATCCAATGCAAGCTCAAGAAGTAGCACCTGTGCACCCTCTCCGCGCCTCCCTTGAGCCGCTCCATGATCCTGGGAAAGAAGGCGAGGAAACTAGCGTTGTCGGGCATGAGGGGCCTAGGGATGCTCTCCTTGCAGACGTAGTTCAGGGCAAGGCCAGACCTTCGCTCGAGGTCCCGGAACATCTCGGAGCGCATGTGTCGCAGTCCCCGAGCTCGGTTTGCCTTGTCCGCTGCCCACTCCACAAGGAAGGTGGCATCCCCCACTTGCTGATAAAGGGATGCCAGCTTGGCTTCGGCTGCGGTCTGGGTGTCTAGTGCAGCTTTCTGGCGCCTATCCACCTCGGCCAGCTTCTTCTTGAGGTCGTCGATCTCGTCCTTCAGCTCTCCGCGGCGTGTGTAGAAATGAGTCTCCTGAAGCTTCAGTTTCTGGTGATGGTCCTTGATGAGGGACTGGCGGGCCCCCGCGATCCCCTCGTCGATCTCCACCTGAACCCTCGCCTCCCAGGAGGCCAGAGAAGCCTCGACGTCCATCACTTGGTGATCATCACCTCGAGCCGCTCATTCTCCAGGCTTTGCTCGAACGCCACTAGTGCCAACGCATCCTTAAGAGCATGAGCCTTGCTTCGCGTGCTGAAGGCCCTCCCATTGAGGCTATTAGGGAGGCCTCACGTGCCCGAGCCTGCTGCTCGAGGGCAGCGTTTGAGGCAAGGAGCTCCTGCTCGCGGTTTTCCGTGGCCTTGCGTCATTGATCTGCGGCCTTGGCCTCCTCGAAGGCACGGTCGTGGGCTTCCTTTTCCATAGCGGAGGACTCCTTGTCCTTGGAGCGCGTGGAATCATACTGTCGGCGGCTAAAGTTGACAGCGACTTTGAAAGTGCAACTATCCCAAGGTGGTTTCGGTAATTCCTAACAACATTAGCTCATTGAGCTAATGCTATTCCAAGATAAATATTTCAGTAAAGCTCAATCATTGGCATGGTATGGATGAGAAAAGTGGACCCCTCAAAATGCTAAGGACAAAAGGATTCGCTCAAGCTCAAAGCTCAAGACTCTACATTTTCTATTTTAGTGATCCAAGATCACATTGAGTCTATAGGAAAAGCCAATACTATCAAGGACGGATGAGGTGTTTCGTAATGAGGTTCTTGCTCAAAATGCTTAGTGATATGCTCCAAAGCCCTCAACTACTTTCTCACATCCACATATGACCTAAACCAAAAGTCAAACTCGGCCCCACCGATTCTTTCTATCTGGCGCCACCGAGTTCAGATGTCATAGCCACTGCCACAAACCCTAGGCAAATCGGTCTCACCGATAGGGATCTCGGTCTCACCGAGATGGGATTGTAATCTCTCTGTTTCCCTTCGTAAAGTTTCAGTCTCACCGAGATGAGCAATTGGTCCTACCGAGATTACGATGTAAACTCTCTGTTTCCTTTTTCGTAACGTTTCGGTCCCATCGAGATGAGCGAATCGGTCCCACTGAGTTTACGTGACGAACTCTCTTGTTAGCTTATTACCAAAATCGGTCTCACCGAGTTTGTGTAATCGGTCTCACCGAGATTACGTTATGCCCTAACCCTAACCATATCGGTCCTACCGAGTTTTATGTCGGTCCCACCGAAAATCGTAACGGTCACTAGATTTGCTAAATTGGTCCGACCGAGCTTCTCAATTTGGTCCTACCGAGATTGGTAAATTGTGTGTAACGGTTAGATTTTGTGTGGAGGCTATATACACCCCTCCACCCCCTCTTCATTCGTAGAGAGAGCCATCAGAACATGCCTACACTTCCAACTTACATTTTCTAAGAGAGAACCACCTACACTTGTGTTGAGGTCAAGATATTCCAATCCTACCATATGAATCTTGATCTCAAGCCTTCCCCAAGTTGCTTTCCACTCAAATCTTCTTTCTACCAAATCCAAATCCTGTGAGAGAGAGTTGAGTGTTGGGGAGACTATCATTTGAAGCACAAGAGCAAGGAGTTCATCATCAACACACCATTTGTTACTTCTTGGAGAGTGGTGTCTCCTAGATTGGCTAGGTGTCACTTGGGAGCCTCCAACAAGATTCTGGAGTTGAACCAAGGAGTTTGTACGGGCAAGGAGATCGCCTACTTCGTGAAGATCTACCCCTGGTGAGGCAAGTCCTTCGTGGGCGACGGCCATGGTGGGATAGACAAGGTTGCTTTTTCGTGAACCCTTCATGGGTGGAGCCCTCCATGGACCCGCGCAGCCGTTACCCTTCGTGGGTTGAAGTGGATGTACGATAGCACCACCTATCGGAACCACGGCTCGAAAATCTCCATGTCTCCAATTGTGTTTGCCTCCTCAAACTCCTCCCCTTTACCTTCATATGCAATTGTGTTAAATTCCGCTGCTATACTCTAGAATTGCATGTGTAGGTTGATTGCTTGACTTGTGCTAAGTTGCTAAAATCTGCCAAGAATTAAAATTGGGAAAAGGCTAGGTTTTAATTTGGTCAAGTAGTCTAATCACCCCCCCCCTCTAGGCATACTTTCAATCCTATAAGTGGTATCAGAGATGTGGTCTCCATTTGCTTTGATCTGCATAGCTTTTGGTAATCATAGCCTTGGTTTCACAACCTAGGAGAGTATGGCGTGTGGCGAGGGAAACTATCACTGTAGAGGTCCTTACTTTGATGGTACTAATTTTGCTAGTTGGAAGCATAAGATGAAAATGCATATTCTTGGACATAACCCCGCCATATGGGCTATTGTGTGTATTTGATTGCAAGGTGAATTCTTTGATGGGAGAGAACCGAACCGTGAAGCTAGCGTGGAAGAATTGAAGATGCTGCAATACAACACTCAAGCTTGTGATATCCTCTTCAACGGATTGTGCCCCGAAGAATTCAACAAAATCAGTCATCTTGAGAATGCAAAGGAAATTTGGGACACTCTGATTGACATGCACGAAGGTACCGACTCCGTCAAGGAATCCAAATTGGATGTGCTTCAAAGTCAACTTGACAAGTCCAAGATGAAGGATGGTGAAGGCGTCGCTGAAATGTACTCTAGGCTTGCTCTCATCACAAATGAGATTGCCGGCTTAGGAAGTGAAGAGATGACCGACAAATTCATTATCAAGAAGATCCTAAGAGCCTTGGATGGAAAATATGATACCGTGTGCACATTGATCTAAATGATGCCCAATTACAAGAATCTCAAGCCAACGGTGGTCATTGGAAGAATTGTTGCTCATGAGATGTCACTCAAGGATAAGGAAGAGCTCCACAACAAGTCAAGTGGTGCTTACAAAGCCTCATGTGAAGCTCCCACATCATCAATTGAGAAACAAATCTTCAATGAAGAATTGAGCCTAATGGTGAAGAATTTCAACAAGTTCTACAAGAGTAGGAGCAAGGAAAGAAGTTGCAAGACAAGGTCCTATAATGACAAAAGATCTTCAAGCCGAGAGCGTAACTGCTACAATTTTGGAAGACCCGGACACTATTCCAATGAGTGTACGACTCGCTACAAGAGAAGAGAAGAATCACCTAAGAGAAGAAGTAGAAGAGAAGAATCACCACCAAGAGAGAGAAGGAGTAGAGATGATCGTTATGAACGAAGAACATCCCGGAGAAGCAAGGATTCATAAAGGAAGGAAAAATCATCAAAGAGCTACACAAAACAAATAAATCAAGCTCATGTTGGTGAATGGGTATCCGGCTCCGACTCCGAACATCATTCCGAGAGAAGCTATCACTCCGACTCAGAACATACTCAAGATGAAGGTGTTGCCGGTCTTGCACTTGTGTCAACCAACTCCTATGCCATATTTGATTCACCAAATGAAGGACTTGGAAGATGCTTCATGGCTAAAGGCCCAAAGGTATCACACCCCGAGTATGTTGATTCCAATAGTGATGAAGATGACTTGCTAGGTGATGATGATTTACTTGTTGACAACTCTAGTGATGAATACTATGAGGAAACGTCAATTAATCATGCTAAACAAGATAAAATGAATGACAATGATAAGGAGAAAATTGAGCTTCTAACTAAAGAACTAAACACTCTTAAGTTAGCTCATGAAACTATCTTAGGAGATCATCGAGAACTTTTAAGGACTCATGAGAAATTACGTTTTGAAAAGCTCAACCTTGAGCAAGAACATGAGTTTTTAAAGGCTATCAATTATGATCTTCACAACAAAAGTTCTTCTTACATTGCCAAGTGTTTACTCTTATCTACTTACATGCCTCAAGTCAAGTCTAGTAACAAGGACAAGAAAGATTCATCCTCTAGTAGTAACAACAATCATCATGCTAAATTCAATGTTGTTGCTTCTAGTAGTTCTCTTGATTCCACTAATGATTCTCTTAGCCAAGTTACACTTGAGCAAGGAAACAGCTTATTGAAGGGAATTATAGAGAAAGGTGTTTACAAGAGCCTTGCCGGAAGTAGCAATTCAATGAAATATTACGCAAGCAAGGAAGGCACCGGAAGAACCAAGGTGTTGGTTTTGAACGAAAGTTTAATGCCAATGGAGTTGAGCGGGAAGAAGATCAATACCCCAAGACGTAGTTTGTTCCTCAACAAGAGAAGAATGATCCTACTTATTTCAAAGGGACATAAGCTCAAGATGATCTTCCACCACAAGACCACAAGCAGAAAGGCAAGGACAAGCTTCAAGAGGAAATTGATGCATTTGAAGAAGCTCCTAAGGCCTTGGTCAAGTGGGTTCCCAAGACTTCATCAAGTTCTACTTCATCAAGTACGACTACAACTCCAATGATTCCCATCAAGATGGTGTGGATCCCGAAGAAGAAGAACTAGAGAGTTCTTGAGGGTGACTCCGCCAACATACTTCACTCTTATCATTTTGGCGAGGACAAGTGCAATCACCTTCCACATCTTGCACTAGTTCATGGAGTGACAAACCCTCCTGTTGGTAAGACAAGGGGCAAGGTAACCCAATGCTTTCATAGACATCATTTTGTGCGTGCATCACTCTATGTCTATGGATATCCTTGTTTGTTCCTTGTGGGACTAACCCGTGTAGGTATTGAAAGTGCAACTCACTCCAAAGGATTGCTCCAAATGATGTACATCAACATAGAGCATCCACATCTTCAACACCTGCATGAAGTCATCATCGACAAAACCCAAGGTTAGTTCATCCCTCTTAGGGGGGATCTCACATCTAGGGGGAGCTTTACTCTAAGGAATGAGCTAAAGCAACTCAAAAGGTGTGAACACAACAATGCATTATGTAAAAGTGGCAACCCCACTTGAGCTTAAACGATGAGTATGACCTATGATCAAATGTTCTCATTTGACTCCTAAGTCAATATGCTCATATATAGATGACCTAGTCATCGCCAATTGCTTGATAGATGCTAGAATTGGTTGTGCATGCTTTGTCACATATTTTATCTACCATTTTATTGTGTGAGCATGTCGTTTGCATATTCTACTCATTCGAGGACATCCACTTGTTGTTTTGCTTGTTTGGCTTCTTTTCTTTTGCCAAGTGGATGGACAAGACTGTCTAAGAACCTTCTTTATCTATCTATGCTATTCTTGTCTCAAACTCTATTCATGCTATATCACAATGTTTGATCAAGTCAGATTCGAACCACTCTGTGTGATGAGCACTCGGAGTCCCCGATTCGTCATAGACTTAAACTTCCAAAACTTCTTTGTGCGTTTCGGTCTGACCGATTCATCCATTTCGGTCATACCGAGATCACTAAGTCGATCTATGTTTTCAATCTCGGTGCAACCGATTTGAACATTTCGGTCACACCGAGTTGCAGTAACTATTTGCAGTCATGCATCTCGGTGCCACCGAGTTGTTCCACTTGGTCACACCGACAGGGTCAGGATATTTATATCCCCGGGCCAAAATTTGGAAATTTCTCTGAACCCCTTCGCCCGCGCTCAGCCTGCTCTGCCTCCCTGGGTCTCCGGATCGTCCTCCTCGTTGCCAGCTGCCTCCCGCCGCTGGTCTCCGCCGCCGTCAATGGGAATCGTCTCCGCCATTGCCACCATAGCAGGTCCATCACCGCACTTAGGGTATGGACTTGATCCTTGTGCTAATATCACTCTGATTCCTAGCACATTGTTTTGCCATGTATCTTGCCACGATTGAGATCACCCTATCCAGCGAAATCACTCCATAGATTAGTTGTGAATTGAAAATTTAGGGTTAGGTTTCCGCCGAAATCATCTCGGACCAACCGAGTTGTAGAAATCGGTTCCATCGAGTTGGCTTAGACCATTGCACATGTGATTCTCGGTCTGACCGAGAATTGCAAATCGGTGTGACTGAGTTCAGGACTTTGTGAAACCCTAGCTGTCTCGGTGCCACCGAACTGTGACTCGGTCTGACCGAGTTCACTAGTTTAGGTTCCAAAAGCTGCTTCGGTATCACCGAGTTCACAAATCGGTAGATCCGAAATGATTTCTGTGGAAAACTAAAACTAAGTTTTTGACTCATTCTTTTGCAAAAACCTCTATACTTTGTGATGCTCATCCCATCTACCTCATCTATATCTATTCACAGGGTCTGCTGTTAGGGTTTGCACTATGTCAGATCAGAGTGACAATCAGAACAGAGCTGAGGAGCAAGTTCAAATGAGTGAGGGCACTAGTCCCTCTAGCAGCTATGATGAGGGTAGCAGGAGCACACCCAGCAACTTGCCAAAGGCAGCCACCAGGGCCAGAAAGAAGAAGACCTCAGATTCTGAAGATGAGGACTATGTGGCAGATGAGGATGAGGCCACATCTAGGAAGGTGCTGAAGAAGGAATATGGCACAACTGCTGCCATTAAGCCTGGAATGAATAGGGAAGTTCCATCCAAGAGGACTCCTATCTTGAAGGTCAGAGGAACCACTCAAGAGACTTTGGGATCTGAACCCAAAGAGCAAGTAGTGGCTGAGAAGAAAAGGAAAGAAAGAGCTAAGAAGACTATGGCCAGAGTAGTTGGAAAACCCTCTATGATGGAAGAAGAGGAAGAGGTTGCTGCAGCAGCACCTAAAGTTCAAAAGCTTATGGGAGATGTTATAAGATCAGGGGCTGCTCCATCAAAGCCCAAAGAAGCTCCCAAGGCAGCTGCACCTAAGCCCAAAGCTGCACCCAAGAGGAACACCAGGAGTATTCCTGCTGGAGAGAAGAACAAGGCCCCAGTGCCTGAAGCTACTATAGAAGAAGAAGAAGATGATGAGTCACATGTCTTGAGGAAGTTGAAGCCCAAAATTCCAGATCACAATGATGCTCATCCAGTAGCTGAGGACATGAAGCTCAGGAAGGATGCATGACTCAGACAATGGAGATTGACTAATCCCTATGCAGTCGGGAGGAGAATTGCTATGGACTACATGTTCCATACAAAGGAACAGCAGGACTTCTATGAGACAGTGCTACTTGACAAGAAGCCTATAGTCTGTGATATGAGATGGGTGGACTGGGAGTACATCAAGAAAAATGAAGAGCATTATCCAGGAGTTTATGACAGCTTCAATGCTTGTGGAGTAGATGACTTTGTTGGGAAGAAGCTCACGAAGTGGAATGATGAGCTTATTATGCAGTTCTACTCCACAGCTCATTTCTACTCAGATGGAAGGATAGTCTAGATGTCTGAAGGTACTAGGTACCAATCATCAGTTGAAGAATGGTCAAAAATGATCAATGCTCCTAAGGAGAATGAGGATGACTTGGATGTCTATGCCAAGAAGAAGAAGGATCACAACTCCATGGCTCATATGTACAGAGAGAACCCAGATGCTGCACTTGAGACTCATAAGCTTGGATTAGTACATTTTCTGTTGTCAGGACTGCCAACAATCAACTGGATCCTAAGGCATACTCTGTTGCCAAAGTCAGGTGATCACAAGATGATCAGAGGCCATGCAATCAACTTGCTTCATATATTTGATGTGCCTCAAAAGTTCAAAGTCATGAGCCTAATTGTGGAAACTATCAAGAGGACAGCTGCTGATCAGAAGAGGAGTTGTGGGTATGCCCCACAGATTCAGCAGCTTATTAACTCCAAGAAGGGCACTCGCACATATCTATTGGACAAGGAACACCTGCCAATCTATCCTGATTTTGAGGACAACATTGTTGTGATGGATGAAAATGAACCATCATCTATGCAAGCACAAGCAAAGAAGGAGAAAGCAAGGACTAAGAAGGCTGCAAAGATGCCAACCATTGATGAGGCATCTCAGTATTTCCTGAAGAGCAAGAAAGATCAGCTTGGCTACTTGATTGCCTCCACTCTGAGGATTGAGAAGGGCTTGGCCACCCTGACTCAGAACCAGGAGAGCTAGGAGAGAATCATAGAGCAAAAGTTCTATGATCTTGATGTGAAGGTCACTGAGATACAGTCAGTTGTTGAGCAACTTCAGGAGGAAGTGGAGGAGAAGAAGGGCAAGTCTACCACATAAGCATTTGCTAGAGTGCCCAGAGGTCAGAGATCTGTTGTAGTGCCAGTTACAAACACCAGAGCAACTTCATATGCACCAGTAACAGCTTCAGTGCCATCAGCTCTAGTAGCCACTGCACCAGCTCCATCAACCTCAACTGATGCCTTCGTAATTGGAATTATTTCTACACCACCACCTGAAGACCAAGCCTGAGAGTCGATTTAGCACTATGCATTTTTATGAACTTTTTGGTAACTTGTTGCCAAAGGGGGAGAAAATGTATAGATCATAGGCTTCGAGAGAGAGTGTTGCTTTTGTTCTCTCTTGTTTTTGGTGGTTGAACTTTGTTATTTTCTTGTTTGAGATTGTCTATGCTTTTGTGTGATACTTGGATGATCATGTGTTTGATCATATACTATGCTACAATATTGCTTGATTGGATGATATTATCTCTAATATCCTCATATGATCATTCACTTTGCTTGGTGATGAGTGCATGTATTTAATTATTATCATTTTGAGCGCTCCACCAAGATGTATGTGACACGGAAGAGTAACCCATGATCCTAACTCATTGTGCATTTGCAGTCCAAAGCAAATCTTAAACTATGCACAAATTTAGGGGGAGCTCTTGCTTTTCACATACTTCCCAAAGCGACAACATTTTTCAATCTTATTATCATTTGTCGAAGCTTTGATCTGTATGTTGTCATCAATTACCAAAAAGGGGGAGATTCAAAGTGCAACTATCCCTAGCTGGTTTTGGTAATTCCCAACAACATATAGCTCATTGAGCTAATGCTATTTCAAGATAAATATTTTAGGAAATCTCAACGATTGGCATGGCATGGATGAGAAAAGTGGACCCCTCAAAATTCTAAGGACAAAAGGATTGGCTCAAGCTCAAAGCTCAAGGCTCTACATTTTCTATTTTAGTGATCCAAGATCACATTGAGTCTATAGGAAAAGCCAATACTATCAAGGAGGGATGAGGTGTTGCTTAATGAGGTTCTTGCTCAAAATGCTTAGTGATATGCTCCAAAGCCCTCAACTACTTTCTCACGTCCACATATGACCTAAACCAAAAGTCAAACTCAGCCCCACCTATTCTTTCTATCCGGCGCCACCGAGTTCAGATGTCATAGCCACTGCCACAAACCCTAGGCAAATCGGTCTCACCGATAGGGATC
Source organism: Triticum aestivum (assembly GCF_018294505.1). Taxonomy (NCBI): domain Eukaryota; kingdom Viridiplantae; phylum Streptophyta; class Magnoliopsida; order Poales; family Poaceae; genus Triticum; species Triticum aestivum. The sequence continues at coordinate 186,927,037 of NC_057813.1, read as the reverse complement.
TCGGTCTCACCGAGATGGGATTGTAATCTCTCTGTTTCCCTTCATAACATTCCGGTCTCACCGAGATGAGTGATCGGTCCTACCGAGATTACAATGTAAACTCTCTGTTTCCTTTTTGTAACGTTTTGGTCCCACCGAGATGAGCGAATCGGTCCCACCGAGTTTACCTGACCAACTCTCTGGTTAGCTTATTACCAAAATCGGTCTCACCGAGTTTGTGTAATCGGTCTCACCGAGATTACGTTATGCCCTAACCCTAACCATATCGGTCCTACCGAGTTGCATGTCGGTCCCACCAAAAATCCTGACGGTCACTGGATTTGCTAAATCGGTTTGACCGAGTTTCTCAATTCGGTCCCACCGAGATTGGTAAGTTGTGTGTAACGGTTAGATTTTGTGTGGAGGCTATATATACCCCTCCACCCCCTCTTCATTCGTAGAAAGAGCCATCAGAACATGCCTACACTTCCAACTTACATTTTCTGAGAGAGAACCACCTACACTTGTGTTGAGGTCAAGATATTCCAATCCTACCATATGAATCTTGATCTCTAGCCTTCCCCAAGTTGCTTTCCACTCAAATCTTCTTTCCACCAAATCCAAATCATGTGTGAGAGAGTTGAGTGTTGGGGAGACTATCATTTGAAGCACAAGAGCAAGGATTTCATCATCAACACAACATTTGTTACTTCTTGGAGAGTGGTGTCTCCTAGATTGGCTAGGTGTCACTTGGGAGCCTCCGACAAGATTGTGGAGTTGAATCGAGGAGTTTATACGGGCAAGGAGATCGCCTACTTCGTGAAGATCTACCCCTAGTGAGGCAAGTCCTTCGTGGGCGACGGCCATGGTGGGATAGACAAGGTTGCTTCTTTGTGGACCCTTCGTGGGTGGAGCCCTCCGTGGACTCGCGCAGCAGTTACCCTTCGTGGGCTGAAGTCTCCATCAACGTAGATGTACGATAGCACCACCTATCGGAACCACGGCTCAAAAATCTCCGTGTCTCCAATTGTGTTTGCCTCCTCAAACTCCTCCCCTTTACCTTCATATGCAATTCTGTTAAATTCCGCTGCTATACTCTAGAATTGCATGTGTAGGTTGATTCCTTGACTTGTGCTAAGTTGCTAAAATCCGCCAAAGAATTAAAATTGGGGAAAGGCTAGGTTTTTATTTGGTCAAGTAGTCTAATCACCCCCCTCTAGACATACTTTCGATCCTACAGACTTCAAGCTGGTGCCACCCGCGCGCCAGGCATAGGTGTTCGGCCTCAAGGTGCGAGTTGATATCGCGAAGCTCCGCTTTGAGCGGTTCAAGTGCGCCCCTTGCGCCTTGAAGAAGGCCACGCTGGACAGCGCCATGGCTGCACGCGAGCTCCAGCGCCCAGCTTGGGTTCTGTTCCGTGCTCCAACCCGCGGCGGATGCACGGGGAGGTCCAGCCGCGCTCGCTGGGAACCCGGAAAGGACCGGCCCCCTGTCCGAACCCTCTGCCCCGGGCGCAGCCCAGCGTGAGCTCAACACCCTACCCATGGGGTCGTCAAATCGCGGCAGATCCAATCACCGCCAAAAGATGGCGGGATGAGCGGTGGTATTACCCTCACGAGCTTGATGCCATTGCCAATGGAGGGTGCTGGAGGTGCCGAGCCGAGGCCCGTCAAGGGTCGCCCAGAGAAGGACGCGATCTCCCCGGTGCATGCGAACTCGACTGCAAGGCCCACGGGGCGCGCTGCTACCGCACCCACCGAGGCCTCGGGAGATGGCGGCGGGAGCGCCCTCGTCTCTTTGCTAGGAGAAGACCTAAGGAACAAGAGCTTAGAGAGGCTTGCCACGCAAGAACCAAAGGAAGAGAAGCACTTACTCGTCCGTGGGGACCCACTCCCTCCTCTTCATGGTTCGCGGTGGCAAACCAGCGCCATCCTCAAACCGGCCCCTCCTCCGGAGGCATGAAGCCCGAAGGTTGGCACCCTGGAACCCGGCACGCGGCACCCCACGCCTGAGGCCGTGGCCGCGCCCCCGGGCGGACGAAGCCACCATCGTTCGGGGCGCAGTGGCGGGCCGGTGAATGGTAAGAAGTTTGGCACGCCCCTCTGCAGGTGCCGGGGGTGCTTTGCCCCCAGAGCCCTTAGGGCCTCGAGCCACCAGAAAGGGGTTGTCTCGAGGCTCATGGCCCTCGTGAAGCAACCCCCATTCGTCAAAGCGTGTCATCCCCTTGACAAAGTCCTTCCGGCTCGTGTAATCGTACAAGGGGAGCCCTCCCTGAGGGAGCGCACTTGCTTCCCCATCAGTCAAGAGCGGAGCATCCCATTCAACATGTTGGGGAGGGGCAGGGAAGCTACCTGGAGCCTTATGGTGTCCTAGCGACCGGTGAAGGCCTACATTGGCCGGGAATGGCATTGGAGGGGGGCGATTCGCCGATGGATGAACTCTCTCACCACCATCTCCATCGTCACGCGAGCCGCCCTCAGGTCAGCCATCCTTGCCATGACCCGCGAGAGCCATGGGTCAATGAGCCTCTCGTGCCCTCACCCAGAGCTCATCTCCACCGGGGACGACGGAGTTTGGAGTAGGGGGCTATACTGGGTTGCATCGACATACACCCATTGCCTCCGAAATCCCTCCGCGTCTGGGCGGATCTTCATGTAGATACCCTCGCCCACCGTCGCGCTCGCGGCGCGGAGCAACACCCAGAGCACGGTGTGTCGACGATCAGCTGCAGGGAGAATAAGTGGCGGAGCAATGCCACCGAGGGGGCGATGCCCACGAAGGCCTCACACAAGAACACGAAGGCGGAAAAGAGGATGATGGATTTCGGGTCAAGATGCAACACATGGACCTGATAGTGCGAAAGCATGGCGTTAAAGAAATCCAAGAATGGCGGCAGCAACCCAGAGAAGAGGGCGTGGAGATGAAGAGCAATGGTGGTGTCCTCCAGCTCAATGAGGACCTGGAAGCGAGCCAGATCCTTGTCGCCTTCCACTTATTGGAGTCGGCCGCAATCACTGGAGGACCTTGTCCAGCCCCGTGCGGTTGAGCACGGTGGACCTCCCCAGGGTGGGTTCCTGCCCCGCTTGGTGGTCGGCCGCCGCCGAGGCCTTGCCCCACTTCCTCCGAGTGGCCATAACGACGTGGTGAGTCGGGGGTGAGTCACAAGCTTGCTTGGGAAGGAAGGAGAAAAAGACGGGAGCGCGACGAAGCAATGATGGCCCGCGGCGTGCGCCGGGATTTTTGTCAGCCTGGGCAGTTGCCGAGGCGATGTGGGGAAATGGGGGCGTCCACGTCCAGTCGTGCGCCACGCGTCGAGCCTGGCCCGCAGGTGGTTGGGGCCTGCGTCGCTTCGCCATCCCCTCATTGCCTTCGCCTCAAAGCCAGGCCAAGCACACTATGGGCTCGGGGGCTACTGTTGGGGTTCTGGGACCGGGGGTACCCAAACCCGCTTGCTTACGGCCCAACGCATGGCTCCATGAATGGCCCGACACGGCCCAACACCAGGACTTCACGAACAAGACTCTCGCGAGGGCCCTCGCCTCGTGAGGTGAACGCCATCGATATATCCTAGGGAGTGGCCTCCCGAGGGGCGGACATCTCTATGCTCGCACCTCACCTCGCGAGGCATGCGATGACGTGACCCATGACGACCAAGGCTAGCAGGGCGCCAGCAGGCGTAGACGAGGATAGTTCCTCTTTGGTGATAAGGAGGCAAGGGCGTACGGGGTTCCCAAGGAATCCCCTAAAGGTTTCCATTCCAGTACTGCAACAAGGCCAATACCACGCGCTCGGCAGAATGGAGGTCATCACCGAGCCCACCACCGCGTCATGACCAGAAGCTTTCCAGGTGAAGACCACCTTTAGTCAGGATAGGGTGTACTCCTGCCCCACTTCAAAATTGGCCACTGTGGTATCCCTTCCCGCCTAAGTCATGAGGAAAGAGGACCAAGGCCACTATAAATATAGGTTAGTCTCCACCGTAGAGGGGTGGATCCTAGAGCCCTGGCAAGGCAGTTCATCCCTTGTACTAGTTCATACCCATCCTCCTCGCGAGACAATCCACCACAAAGCATGAGTAGGATTTTACACCGCAAGGTGGCCCGAACCCGGGTAAATATCGGTGCACTAGTAGAAAAAGAGGCTTCCGTCCAGCCCCATTAGTCGCGAAACTGTAGGAACCGCGACTAATGAAGTCTTTAGTCGCGGTTCGGCAGATGAACCGCGACCAAATGCCTGGGCCCAGGGCGCTCGCGGGCTTTAGTCGCGGTTGGCCAGGCCAACCGCGACTAAAGGTGCCCAAAGGCCTTTAGTCGCGGTTGGCCAGGCCAACCGCGACTAAAGCTCCTCCCTTTTAGTCGCGGTTTGTGGCACGAACCGGAACTAATGGGGTTGAGACCTTTAGTCCCGGTTCGTGCCACGAACCGGTACTAAAGGTCCCATTTTCAAACTCTACCCCCCCCCCCCCGGGATCGCCTTTTCAGTTTTAAAAAAAATAAAAGAAAATAATGGAAATGTCAAAAAAATAAAAGAAAATAAGTTTCTCATGTGATATGTGGTCTAGTTGTTGGGAAAATTTGCAAATGTGAATTTTGACTTTATTTGCAAAATCTCTCTGAAATTTGTAAAAATGGGCATAACTTTTGCATACTAACTCGGATCAAAAAGTTTTTTATATGAAAAATCATCTACTCGAAAAGTTACATCCAAATTTAACCGGGGGAACCCCGTTAAACATTTTCAAAATCCTCAAAAACCTAATAGAAAAAAAGTTACGGGGCTTGTAAGATCTAGAGTGGAAAAAATTGAAAAATATTCAAACAGTGGGCAAACTATGGTCAAACAATGGTCAAACTAATTATTCTAGAATATTAGTGTTACTAAATAATTATTTTAATTATTTCAATTTTGGTCAAATCTGGTCAAACTGTGGTCAACTGTGGTCAAACTGTGGTCAAACAATGGTCAAACTAATTATTCAAGAAATATTAGTGTTACTAAATAATTATTGTTTTTTAAAACAATAGTTTCAAACTCAAACAGTGAAATGTGTCACTTCATGCTCAAGCAAAATTCCTGAAGGTTAATAGGATTGACATCTTATTATTGTCAGGAAAACAACAAGTGCAGACTTGGAGCGTGGGAGAATAGAACCCGGAAGTTAAGCGTGCTTGGGCTGGAGTAGTGAGAGGGATGGGTGACCGGTTGGGAAGTTAGATGATTTGGAATGATGAGGGGTGATAAAAGAATAAATTGAGAAGTGATGAGGGGTGGTGATTAGAGACTAGAGGTTAAAATAATTCAGAAATTTGAAAAAAAATTCAATTTTTTTTTTCAAAAACCTGTGGCGGCCTTTAGTCGCGGTTAGCCACAAGAACCGCGACTAAAGGTCCTCCGCCCACGTGGACGGGCCTTTAGTCGCGGTTCTTAAGCAACCGCGACTAAAGGGGGGGGGGCCTTTAGTCGCGCCCGTCTGGTCGCGGTTGCGCAACCGCGACTAATGGCAGTTGCGAACCGCGACCAAAGGCCTTTTTTCCACCAGTGGTGTCCCATTCCTTCCCCATTCGCTCGAGCACGGCAGAGCATCGCCACGAGGCAGTGAGTAGCAAGCCGTAGTCTAGCAGAGTCCTTCACACACGCCCCAAAGTTCAAAACTTGTTTGGGTTCGTGGAGCCCTGATTCCGACAACTTGAAGATGCAAATTTTCATCTCCACCTCCTAGATGATGTAAAAATGCGGTCGCTCGGTCGTTGCGTACATGGCATAATGATAAAGTGCACGCACGAAAGAAGCGTCAACTGTCAAAGAAAAGGTGTTGTAGAAGTGGACCACGCTAGAGGAAGAATGGGTGAAAGCAAATGTTGACAGAAAGTGTCCAAACACGGAGACAAGGATGGTGGTGGTGTGATCTTGAGGGGTCATGCAGGGACTTCCGAGCTGCTACATGTCATGTGTATCAACAAGCCTCAGATTCGGAGGAGGTGGAGATTATGGCGTGCAAACGCGTTGTTTAGCTAGCGGCGAAGATCAATGTCTAGAAGCTACACTTGGAGATAGATAACAAGATGACAGCGTCCATGCTAAGAGAATCAGGGAAGAACTTGGCGGCGGTCGGGCCAAGAATTGAAGAGATCAAAGGGTTTTTTCACTCGTTTCACAAGGTGAAGGTCACATGGGTTAGTTGTTTGACAAATGTTGCGACTCATAAATTAGGAAGAGTAGGGGTAGGAGAAGAATATGTAAGGTGTAGCTCATGGTGCCACCATACTTTATCTTAGACTAGCAAACATAACCGTGCGATGCAACAGGAGGCAAAAATATTACGCCCTAGCCAAATAAGTATGGCTCAATATCCTGACATATGAGCATCCTTTGTTTTAACAATCTTTCTTCCCACCCTCGTCGATGATGTTCGTGATGTCCATGTGATCACAATGCATTCGACGTGGTAAATTTCAAGGCTATGAGCTTGCAACTGCACGCCACACTTGTCATAGTGTCGTGCATGGGAATGTTTTAAACTTTAAAAACAAATATCATCGTCCTTGAACTACTCCCAATGCCTAGACATATAAAGACTTTCCAATAACTAATCAAATCCTAAATATAAAAGACTTCTGAATTGCCGAACAATTTTTTGAATGAAAAACATTTCTTTGAAATTTGAAATTTTCTTTTGAAACTCACAAACTTTTTTTTGTTTAGACGAACATTTTTTGAAATGCATAAACAGTTTTCGAATTCATGAACATTTTTTGAGTCAGCAAACACTTTTTTAATCGATGATTTTTAAAAAAATGAGGAACAAATTTTGAAATTCGTGATTTTTTTTGAATTTTTTTGCACATTTTCTAAAATTTCATGGACATTTATTCAGATTCACGAATACCTTTTCAATACACGATCATGTTTTTATATTCATGAACATTATTTTATTTCCCAACTCTTTTTCCCAAATCATGATTTTTTTTATTTGCATGCAGCTTTTAGAAATCACCAACATTTTTTTATCCAATTTTATTTTCTGAATTCAAGAATATTTTATGATTTCCCAAACATATTTCAAAACTCACAACCTTTTGAAATTTGGAAATCTCAAACAAAAAGAGAAATTAGAAAAGAAAAGGCAAAAAATAAAATGAGAAAAACAGGGGGCATCATGCCCCGCACATGGGCTGGCCCATGAATGCGTAACGGTTAGGAGGTGGTGCGTGAGAAAAGGGGGAACCTTGGATTGAACCCTGGTCTCCAGTGTGGAAGAGTCGGACTTTAGCCGTTGTGGTGCTTGTGTGGCTGTGATATATGTGGGTATCATCTCTATAAGAACTGAACACGACGGCAAATTTTTCTTCACCTATGGATGGCATAGTGGGTAATTTATGGCAACTTTGGAGTCGGTTTTATGACAGACGAGCAGAAGCGATAATTCCTTTATTAGTAGGTATAGATGTGGTCTCTGATGAGATCCCAAACTTTTCTTCAATAAACGAAAACCTTACTTGGCGAACGTCAGTTGTGAAGGATTTTGCAGCGACCTCGCTATCTCCCGCCGGATTTTTTTGCACGGATCTTGATGTAGGATCCATGCCACGTCGGATCCCCAAACCCGTTCGCTATAAGGGAAACACACTAACAAAGCATATTTCAAAGTACTAGAGCCACCCCACTGGCTAGCAGCTCACCCCTTCATCAGGGTCACCTGGGTTTGAATCCCAGTTCCCCCCCTTTTTTCCTTTTTTCACCAGATGGCATTTTCTATAAGGAAAAATCAACATGGCAGTTTTTATAAACTTTCTAACTATGTCACGTGACATATTTATTTATTGTAAGAGATGGCATATTTATTTATATTAAGAGATGACATTTTTTATTAGGAGATGGCATTTTTATATTAAGAGATGACATCTTCTATTTTTTTCATAAGAGACGGCATTTTTATAATAAGAAATGACATTTTTATATTAAGAGGTGGCATTTTTTATTGGGCCATTTGCATTTCTGTCCCTAACTCGAACCACCTAATCAGATATACCCCTAATTCAAAAGTCTGCTCAAATTTGCCCATCCGCCGTTAGTTGCACTTATAGAAATGCCCCTCCGTGCCGTTTCCGTCCAGTCAAACCTGTTTGACTGTTATCTGGCCATTTCTTTGACAATTTTTCCCATGTGTCCATGTGCCACTTATTAGTGGGTCACCTCTTGAAAAATAAAATGAAAAAACACTTTCTCTCACCCTCTTTGTCGCCCACACTTACATGTGGGGCCGGTCTTGAAAAAAAAGGAAAAAAGAACATGACTTTTCAAACTAGTCCGACGGTTGCCGGCGGCGACCAAATCCCACGGCAGAGGCATGCTGGGAGGCTGCGACGAGGCCAGCCGAGGGAACAAGGCGATAGGCCTTGCTCAACCGTGTCCAACGATGTGCTCTTCGGACCATATGGTTGCTGGAGCGAACGGCAGCGACCATTCTCGCGGCGGCTCCGGGCGGCGCAAGTGCGGCAGCTACCATGCGAGGGGGAGGGAGATGGAAACCGTCCGTGTACCATTAAGGATCTCACTAGGAGCATGATGGCGCCGCCGCTAGGGTTCGGGGAAGACTGGAGCGATGACTTGATGATGGCGGCCATGACAGAGCTCAGAGCTCATGGGGAAGACGGTCCGAGGCCATGGAGCTTGCTATGGAGGCCTCCCAAGTCTTCTTTGGTACTCCCTCCATTCCAAAATAGATGACTCAACTTTATACTAACTTTAGTATAAAGTTGGATCACCTATTTTGGAACGGAGGGAGTACATCAGGATGCCATAGGAGCCGCTGGGAGCGTCTCACGTGCTTGAACGGCGTCGAATCGAAGGCCGCGGTCCAAGCTCGGCGGTGGGGTAGATGTGTTGTGGTGCTCTATCCTGGACGTCTCTGGTCAAAATCATAGGCTGTTAGGATGAGGTCATGTCGTATGAGATTCCTGGCGAGGTGGCGGCGCTTCGGGTTGCCGTTGGCCGTGTACTTGATAGACGCCGGCGACGGGGCGCTCTCTGGAGTGCTTGCGTGACAGGGCTAGAGGGCGCGTCAGGGGAGGCCAGCGGCCAAGGCGGTGCATGTTCGGCACTCTCGCCGGAGCTGAGAGGTAGCGGCCGTCGGGCCGTCGTTCGGCAGGGAGAGAGACAGAGAGAGGGGGAGGTGAGAGAGAGTTTTGTTTTTTTCTATGGATGAGGGGCCCCACTTGTAAGTGTGAGAGAGAGGGGGTGAGAGAAAGGTTTTTTCCATTTTATTTTTTGAGAGTGGGTCCCACTAGTAAGTGACACATGGAGGAAGGGGTAGAAATGTCCAAAAAACGTCCAGTTCATGGTCAAAGGCCTTTGACCGGACGGTAACGGCACAGAAGGGTATTTCTATAAGTGCACATAACGGCGGAGGGGCATTTTTAAGCAGGCTTTCGAATTAGGGGCAAATGTGAGTAGTGGGTTCGAGTTAGGGAGACAGATGTAAAAGACCCTTTTTTATTTACGAAATGACTTTTTTAGTATTAAGAGATACTCTCTCCATCTCATAATATAAGATCATTTTGCAAGCTTTGAGACGGAGAGAGTATCTCTTAATACTAAAAAAGTCATCTTGCAAAATGATCTTATATTGTGAGATGAAGGGAGTAGCATTCTTTATTACGAGATGGAATTCTATTATTCAATCGACCAGCCAGAGCTTGCAAAACGATCATATATTGTCGGATGGAGGGAGTAGCATTCTTTGTTAAGAGATGGAATTCTAATAGTCAATCGACCAGCCAGCGAACAAATCGGTCACTAGAGCCTCCCTCCCTGGCGACCCATCGCCAGGTATTGGCGGGAAAATATTAGGTGGTACAAGAGTTTAGGTGCTACAATGATACGGGCTTTCATGAGTCGTTGGATCTGAGATACAAGAGTGACAGCCATGCTCCCAGACTTGCACGTAAATATCAGATTTTTGAAAGATTTTTCTACAAAGTTGCCGGAGCTTTGTTTGTAACTGTTGGATATCTGATCGAACGGTTTGCGGGAGTTTGTATCGCTTCCATACCACCTGATACTCACTAGATATTGGTGTCTTATAAATAAATAAAGGGAAACGATTACCTTTAACCGGCGGATCCTCCTCGCTCATCCACCGTGTTCCTCGCATGACGTGTGTCCCCGTGGGACCTGTCACCACATCATCTCCTTCACAACTCGTACCTCCCGAATGAACCCCAGCCACTCGTCCACCTTATCATGATCGCCACTTCCTCTCGCCCGATCCAGGGAGGGGCAGATTCGCGTCCGATCCTACTCCAGCCGGCGCCGCCCCTTTTCACCGAAGCTCCCTTCGGCCGCCGCTCTCCCGCGCCACGACAACCTCCTTCCTCTTTAGTCCCTTCCTCTTACCCTCACATTTTCCTCTCCTTGGCCTCCCGTCTTCTCCAATTCATCTTTCATTGAATTCTGCAACATCATTCATGTTGCAGCAACAACTTGCAAAAAAAGTTTAGAAGAAAACAAAATTTTTTGCAACATCACCTTTGTTGCAAAAATTCTCCCGCAACATCTATGTTGCAAAAAATGGTGAAGATGAAAAGAAACAATTTCTGCAACACCATATGTATTGTGAATGTTTCTACAATAAGATGTCAGTTGCAACACAACAGAGTCTAACACTTCGGTGGTTTCGCAACAAAGTAGATGTTGCGGAGCGAGCTGCACAACACCTACCTTGTTGCAATTTCAGGACGCGCACCTCATGGAAGATCCAGCGGCTATTTATGGTGTTAGACAATGTAAATGTGTACGTGGTGGTGTTGTATAAACCACGTACACATATAGTTGGGTTGCGTGAGTTGTACTCTAGGTAGTTTAGGTTAGTTGGGATTGATCTCTATCTTGTACAGATCTTAGCTTGAGGATCAATCCACCAACAACCTGGCTACCGCCCTTGTACCAATGTTCTATAAATAACACGCAACGCGTCCCTGCGAAAGCATATGCTTCAACCACTTTTACATGGTATTCAGAGCCTAACCTCTAAGCACATCCCAAAACCCTAGCCATGGCCTCAAGCTCTACCGCCGCCGCCGCTGCACCAGCCCTCATTCCCATCGCCGAACGCCTCCATCACTCAAACTTCCTGGTGTGGCGTGCCCAAGCCATTGCTGCCATCCGCGGCGCTCAGCTCGTCGCCTACATCAACCCCGACAGAGAAGAGCCGGCGCCCAAGCTCATGGACAAGGTGGGCAAGCCAACAGATGCACCCAGTCCGGCGTATGAGATCGCCAGGGCGCAGGATTCCCAGGTTCTGTGTTTTCTGTTCAATTCAGTCTCACCTCCTGTGATGATCCAGATTGCCCACTGCACCACGGCCTCGGCAGCATCGACTGCCATCACGGAGATGTTCATCTCCCAAACCCAGGCGCACGTGGTGAACACGAGGATCGCCCTGTCAAACACCAAGAAGGGCACCTCGACTGTCGCCGAGTATATCGGCCGCATGAAGGCGCTAGGAGACGAGCTAGCTTCTGTTGGGAAGCCCCTCACCGACGATGACATGGTGTCATACATACTCGCCGGCCTCGACTTCGACTACATGGGCTTCATCTCCTCCCTGTGCGCCAGGGCCTAGCCGATCAAGGTGAACGAGCTCTACTCCCTCCTCGTCGGCTTCGAGAATAGGCTCGCCATGTTTGACGGCGGGCACCAGTCCTCTCACTCCTCCACCAACACCGTCTCTCGTGGCGGTGGCCATGGCGGACGAGGGGGTGGACGAGGCGGCGGCCGCAGAGGTGAAGGCGGCGGCCGTGGGCAAGGCTGTGGAGGTCGCGGCCAAGGAGGAGGCCGCAACGATCTCCCTGAGGTCTTCTGTCAGATCTGCTCCAAGCCCAATCACGTTGCTATGGAGTGCTACCGCCGCTTCGACATCGCGTTCACCAAGGAGAAGAGCGCAGCGGCTGTCAACACCAACACCAGCTCCTACGGGGTCGACACCAACTGGTACATCGACACAGGGGCTACAGATCACATCACCAGTGAGCTTGACAAGCTCACCATGAGGGAGAAGTACTCCGGCCATGATCAAGTGAACATGCCCAACGGCGCAGGTATGAAAATTAGCCATGTTGGTCAAGCCTACAGTCATACCCCCACTCTCAATCTTCATCTCAAAGACATATTGCATGTTCCTAAAGCAACCAAGAACTTGATCTCTGCTCATCGTTTATCTCATGACAATCATGCCTTTCTTGAAACTCATCCACACTATTTCTTTGTCAAGGACAAGGCAATGAAGAAAACCCTCCTACAAGGCAGATGTAGGGGTGGCCTCTATCCCCTCTCATCTACACCCTTGAGCTCGGGCAGGCAGGCGTTTGGTGCCACCAAGGTCTCTCCATCGAGGTGGCACAGCCGATTAGGTCACCCTTCATCAACAATCGTTCAGCATGTTCTTAGGAAGAATAAAATTTCCTTTTCAAATGGTGAGTTGAATAAAGAGAGTATATGTGATGCTTGCCAAAAAGGCAAAAGTCACCAACTCCCCTATCCGAATTCCATTAGTGTTTCCAATGCTCCTTTAGAGCTAGTTTTTTCTGATGTATGGGGGCCTTCCTGAGATTCTATTAATAGAAAGAATTATTATGTGAGTTTCATCGACGATTTCAGCAAGTTCACTTGAATTTACATTCTTAAACATAAGTCTGAAGTGTTCAAAATATTTCATGAATTCCAAGCCCTTGTTGAACGACGCTTTAATCGTAAAATCATCACCATGCAAACAGATTGGGGTGGTGAGTACGAGCGTTTAAACTCCTTCTTTTGGCAAATTGGCATCACTCATCACGTCTCCTGCCCTCACGCACACCAGCAAAATGGGTCGGCCGAAAGGAAACATCGGCATCTTGTGGAAGTCCTACTTTCACTATTAGCACATGCCTCCATGCCCTTAAAATTTTGGGATGAGGCCTTTATAGCTGCCACCTATCTTATCAATAGAACTCCCAGTAAGGTGATAAATCTTGAAACACCTCTCGAACGATTGTTCCAGGAAAAACCAAATTATCATGCTCTCCGCACCTTTGGGTGCGCTTGTTGGCCTAATCTCCGCCCATTCAACTCTAAGAAGCTTGAATTCCGCTCCAAATGTTGTGTTTTTCTTGGTTATAGCAATCTCCATAAAGGGTTCAAGTGTTTGGATGTAGCCGCCGGACGGGTTTATATATCTCGTGACGTCGTGTTTGATGAAACCGTGTTTCCTTTTGCCTCACTAAATCCCAATGCCGGTGCTCTCCTTAGGTCAGAAGTTCTTCTTCTTCCTGAAAACTCTGTCACCAATGAGCCTCTTGATCATGGGGATGAACTTAGTGCTAATCCATCGGTTAATTTTCATGCAAATCCTGCCATAAATTTTGGAGGAAATCCTGTTGTGCGTCATGATTTTATGCAGCATCAGCCTGACGCGGAACATGAGGAGGATCCAGGTGCTGGCAGCGACAGTTCTGCTGGCGGCGATCCCGAGCAAAATCTCTCGACCGCCGCGCCTGCAGGTGGGGACAGCGCCTCGCCCATGCGCGACAGCGACCGGCCCACGCGCGACCGCGACACGTCCACGCGCACACCTCCGCCCGCTAATGCTGATTGCGGGCCCGCTGAGAGCAGCCAGGCGCACTCCGGATCAGGCGGGTCCAGGAGCGGTACGGCTGCCTCTCCGAGTCGCCAGGTGGCGACCTCTGCACCGCGCTTCGACGCGGGGGAACGGCGGGCCCTCGACAGCATCTCTGGGTCTGCCACGTCTGCCGCTGATCCTGTCGAGATCCGTCTCGGATCGGGCACGTCTGGCTCCTCTGCGGCAGATCTGGTGGGATCTTCTGCGCCAGCTGTGGGATCTTTTGCGCCAACAGTTGCTGCATCCGAACAAACTCGGCGTACACGTTCTCAGCATGGTATTGCAAAACCCAAAGTACGCACAGATGGTACGGTCAGGTCTGGTAAAACTAAGTTTGCTGGTCTTCTTACTACAACAGAAGAACCACATAATCTACATGAAGCCTTTGCAAGTAAACAATGGAAAAATGCAATGGATGAGGAATATAGTGCATTAATCAAAAACAAAACTTGGCACTTAGTTCCTCCGGCCAAGGGCAGAAATATTATTGATTGCAAATGGGTTTATAGAGTTAAAAGAAAAGCTACAGAAGAAATAGATAGATACAAAGACAGGCTAGTTGCAAAAGGTTTTAAACAAAGATATGGCATTGACTACGAGGACACCTTTAGTCCAGTTGTTAAAGCTGCTACTGTCAGACTTGTTCTATCTATTGCAGTATCAAAAGGTTGGAGTCTTCGTCAATTGGATGTGCAGAATGCGTTCCTTCATGGCGTTCTAGAGGAAGAAGTGTATATGAGACAACCTCCTGGGTATGAGGTGAAAAACAAGCAACACTATGTATGTAAGCTTGATAAGTCCTTGTATGGGTTGAAACAAGCACCTAGAGCATGGTACTCTAGGTTAAGTGAAAAACTTCAAAGGCTTGGCTTCAGACCATCGAAGGCTGACACTTCATTATTCTTTTATAGCAAAGGCAAGATCACCATCTTTATGCTTGTGTATGTCGATGACATTATTGTGGCTAGCTCTTCACAGGAGGGAACTACAGCATTGTTGGAAGATCTCAGAAGGGATTTTGCCTTAAAAGATCTCGGTGATTTGCATTATTTCTTGGGAATAGAGGTGAAGAAAGTCAAGGATGGCATACTTCTAACTCAAGAAAAATATGTATCAGATGTATTAAAACGTGCTGGTATGATGGATTGCAAAGTGTCAAATATGTCTCTGTCCACATCCGAAAAGCTCTCTAAGGAAAACGGTGAAATCTTGGGAGCTCATGATTCTACAAATTATAGAAGTGTGGTAGGTGCATTGCAGTACTTGACTTTAACAAGGCCTGATATATCCTTCTCTGTCAATAAAGTATGTCAATTCTTGCACTCTCCTACACTTGAACATTGGACTGCAGTAAAAAGAATTCTCAGATATCTCAGAGGAACCATGAGCACTGGACTAAAATTTTCCAAGTCAAGTTCTACATTGGTAAGTGCATTTTCAGATGCAGATTGGGCAGGATGTCCAGATGACAGAAGGTCCACAGGTGGCTTTGCTGTTTTCTTTGCACCAACTTGATATCTTGGAGTGCACGCAAACAAGCAACAGTATCAAGGTCCAGTACTGAGACAGAATACAAGGCTTTAGCAAATGCCACAGCTGAAATTATATGGGTTCAAACTCTGTTAAAAGAGTTAGGTGTGACACACTCACCAGTTGCATGTCTTTGGTGTGATAATATTGGTGCCACTTACCTTTCAGCAAACCCAGTATTTCATGCAAGGACAAAACATATCGAAGTGGGCTATCACTTCGTGAAAGAAAGAGTAGCCAAGAAGCTATTGGACATTCGTTTCATTCCCACCAATGATCAAGTTGCAGATGGCTTTACCAAAGCCTTATCATGGCGTAAACTAGAAGATTTCAAGAGCAATCTCAACTTGGTAAGTTATGATTGAGGAGGAGTGTTAGACAATGTAAATGTGTACGTGGTGGTGTTGTATAAACCACGTACGGACGACGTATAGTTGTGTTGCGTGAGTTGTACTTTAGGTAGTTTAGGTTAGTTGGTATTGATCTCTATCTTGTATAGATCTTAGCTTGAGGATCAATCCACCAACAACCTGGCTACCGCCCTTGTACCAACGTTCTATAAATAACACGCAACGAGTTCCTGCGAAAGCATACGCTTCAACCACTTTTACATATGGCTCAATCCAACAACGCCGAAGGAGACGGCCGATGTTTTCAATTCATCCACCGGCGGACACGTAACAGCCCCATAAATAAAGCGGCCATTGTTTACCCTAAAAAATTAATTTATTTTAAAGAAGATCGAGTTGCCATCGATCACGTCCCGAAAACCTTTATATCAACCAAACCCAAACCAAGGAAACCCTCTTTTCTTCTTCTTTTGCGGCAGTATAGATCGCAAATCCACCGCTAGCTCGGCTCGTGCCGCCCGCCTCATGGATAGCTCCGGCGCGTCGTCGTCAGCTTCCGAGGCCGAGGCCTCGTCCTCGTCCTCGTCAGCCTTGTACCGCTACCCGGACTGGGTGTTGCTGGGCACCGACACCCTCATCGACCCCGACGACCACTTCCACGCGACCAGCGCGGGCGCTATCACCTCCAAGGGCGAGCCCATCCACGTCTCCTTCCGCGCGGTACCGCCCCCGGGGGTCTCCTCTGTCTACGTGCGCTGGACTCGCGGCAATCGCAGGTCGGAACCCTTGCCCTCCGTGGCCGCTGCCCACCGCAACTCCATCCTTCTCAAGCTCCGTCGCGGTTACAACAGTAAAGACCTGTTCGTGTATACTGCCAGCTCCACCGGGCCGACATGGCTCCGGCTCCTCCCTGCTTTCGAACGCAATTATTACGACGACGATTACGGCACTTTATGTAGAAAGTTCAGCCTTAATCACATCGATCTCCTATGCGATGGTGGTGGAGAAGAATTCGTGGTAGCCGAGCTCAAGATTGAACCAAAAAGCAGATACTTCTACGGCCGGCGCCGGGACGATGACGATACCACTCCGGTGGAAGCTGCGCTCTTGGTGTTCCGGTCCAGCAGCCCGGGGGACAACTGGAAGGCCACACAACCGCGGATCCGCCATAAGAAGGGGCAAGGTGAGGAACTGGCCAGCTGGTCGTCCGATGAGACGGTTCCCTACGGCGATTCCCTGTGCTACGTTGATTATTCCCGCGGCGTCTTCTTCGTGGACGTCCTCAGCGAGTGCCCGGAGCTACGGTACGTCAGCCTACCGGTGAAGATCCCCACTATTTGTCCGTACGGCCTCAAAACTCTGACTGACCATAGCCAGGTGTCCCCGGGACGGTGCCGGCGCTTGTGCGTCACCGATGGTGGCCGCACCATGAAGTTCGTCGAGGTCGTCACCACCACCGCCTTCATGTCCCGCGGCCGTGCCACCGCTTCCGCTTTGTTTACCATCAACGTGTGGAGGTTGAGACGGGAAGGTAAATCCATGACATGGGAGAAAGAAAGCCACATGGAAGATTCAGAGCTCTGGACTCAGCAGGGCTACGGCGATCTCCCGCGTGTTGCCCCTACGTGGCCCCGTGTGAGCATGGGGGAGCCTAATGTCATCTACCTGACGATCGATGCCGACGAGACATGGGTCATCATCGTGGTTGACATGTTGACCAAGACTCTGCGATCATCCTTCAGATACACGAGAAGTCGGACGCAATTCCTTGTGAGTTCTCTAAGCACTTGCATGTGCCTGAGACCAGCTAATTAACCACGTGCGTACATGATGTATGTCCTATTCCTTCCCTTGTGTTTCTTCATACCTCTCACGTGAATTTGAACGGTGCTTTTTTTCCCGGAACGATGCTAGACACACGGGTCTTTACAGGGGAATTGCGGGGTTGTTAGCAATTGATTGAATGAGATTTGGTTAAGTGAGGCAGGCCCACAAGTGAAAATCAGAGGGGCAATTAGAGTAGAGTATGCAGCCTAGTTCGTGAAAGTCCGTCTCTTTTTTCCTGTGTGCACTATGTTGAGAAGAACATGACGCACCAGTAGCGGAGATGCGGGGGGGGGGGGGGGGGGGGGGGCTTGGCCCGGGGCATGAGGATTTGTTTCTTCGGTGACTTTGCGATTTTAAACTGTTGAGCACTGTTGAACAATGTAGCTATGAAGCAGGCTCGGGGCGCTGTGTTAGCCTGGCTCCGTCCCTGAGAGGCACCACAATCCACCAAACACGGCTAGCACAACTACTCCCGACTACCCACCGTTCCACGGCTGAGATTCTTCCGTTGCTGTACCAGTTGCCATAACCTCCACTCATCCCAAATTTGAGACCAAAGCCAGCTTCTCATCTTAGTAACCTTGTGGAACACAGGACGGTTTCGCTCTTTCCAAATGGAGTGCATGACCAAGATGATGAGGCCATTCACCTCTTTCCTGCGACCCTTCAGCGCTGACTCGCTCGTAGCCGTCCACCACTTCACCACTTGTACATGCAACATAGGAGTGAGAAGCTTTCCCATCCCTGCCAAAAATAGGGCATGAGGATTTGTTTCTTCGATGACTTAGCGATTTTGAACTGTTGAGCACTGTTGAACAATGTAGCTGTGAAGCAGGCTCGGGGCGCTGTGTTAGCCTGGCTCTGTCCCTGCGAGGCACCACAATCCACCAAACACGGCTAGCACAACTACTCCCGACTACCCACCGTACCACGGCTGAGATTCTTCCGTTGCCGTACCAATTGCCATAACCTCCACTCATCCCAAATTTGAGACCAAAGCCAACTTCTCGTCTTAGTAACCTTGTGGAACACAGGAAGGTTTCGCTCTTTCCAAATGGAGTGCATGACCAAGATGATGAGGCCATTCACCTCTTTCCTGAGACCCTTCAGGGCTGACTCGGTCGTAGCCGTCCACCACTTCACCACTTGTACATGCAACATAGGAGTGAGAAGCTTTCCCATCCCTGCCAAAAATATGCTTTAGAGGCAATAATAAAGTTGTTGTTTTTTTGAAAAACTTCCAATATATTTATCTTCAAACATGGTATTACAATGAACACTAAAAATAATAAAAAATTATATTGAGATCCATAGACCACCTAGCATGACTACAAGCACTGAAGCGAGCCGAAGGCGAGCCATCGTCGTCGCCCCTCCCTCGCTGGAGCCGGGCAAACCTTGTTGTATTAGACAGTCAGGAAGTCATCGTGCTAAGGCCCCATAGGACCAGCACACCAGAACAACAAATGCGTCGTTGAAGAGTAGCATAGATCGGAAGGATCCAACCTGAAGACACGCAAACATAGACGAACTACGACAAGATCTAAGCAAATCCACCAATGACAGATCCACCAGAGACACACCTCCACACACCCATCACGATGCTAGATGCACCACCGAAACAGGGACTAGGCGAGAGAACTTTATTGCATCTTCAGAAAGCCGTCGTCGTCTCGTCTTCCTGAATAGGACACAAATTACCCTAACAAAACTTGAAGAAACATCTAAGGACGGAGCCCTCCCGCCGGCAAGGGCCGGGATCCACCGCGCCGCCATGGTCCTAAGGCCACCGGAGACGAGGCGGACCGATGACGGGGCCGGCCGGAGACAGAGGTACCTAGTGTCGCTGTCAAAATCGGCGGATCTCGGGTAGGGGTCCCGAACTGTGCGTCTAAGGCTAATGGTAACAGGAGGCTGGGGACACGATGTTTACCCAGGTTCGGGCCCTCTCTATGGAGGTAATACCCTACTTCCTGCTTGATTGATCTTGATGATATGAGTATTACAAGAGTTGATCTACCACGAGATCGGAGAGGCTAAACCCTAGAAGCTAGCCTATGGTATGATTGTTGTTGATCTTGAGTCCTATGGACTAAACCCTCCGGTTTATATAGACAACCGAGGGGGCTAGGGTTACACAGAGTCGGTTTACAGAGAAGGAGATCTACATCCGAATCGCCAAGCTTGCCTTCCACGCCAAGGAGAGCCCCATCCGGACACGGGACGAAGTCTTTCAATCTTGTATCTTCATAGTCCAACAGTCCGGCCAAAGTATATAGTCCGACAGTACGGATACCCCCTTATCCAGGACTCCCTCAGTAGCCCCTGAACCAGGCTTCAATGACGATGAGTTCGGCGCGTAGATTGTCGTCGGCATTGCGAGGTGGGTTCCATCTCCGAATACTCCAAGATAAATTCCGAACACAAGGAACGTGTCCGCCTCTCCAAGATAAATTCCATATACCGTCGTAGAGAGAATAATAATCCACGAATCTAATCTGCTGACAGCTCTTCGTAGTGTGACATCACGCCACGGCTCGGCAATTACTCGAACCGTTTTCTACAACCTACTTCCGCACATATTGCGAGGCGGTTTCTTTGGCACGTCTTGTCAAAGTAGAGATCATGCCCCCTTATTGCGGGATCTCCATCAAGACGGGCATGGGTAACCCAACCAGCGCCATCAATCGAGGCACTTGGAAAAATAAGAGATTTCGAGAGGCAAGTGGGGAGGCGCACATTCTGCATCGCCTTTATAAAGGGACAGAGATCTCCCGTTTTCACCCACGCCTTCTTCCTCCTTTGCTCATCCGTTCGCACCCTCGAACTCCAGCGCCCAAGTTCTCACCTTCTCCGTTGGACCGCAGCGGAGCGGGGGCAAGTGGATGGCCTCCTCTGTCACAGAGGAGAACATCACCAAGCTTCGGGAGGCCGGATACCTGGCCGAGAGCATCGTGCACAGGCTTCCGGCAGAGGGACAGATTACCCCTACTTTGAAGTCTCGGGAGAGAGTAGTATTTCTCCCTCATTTCGTCCGCGGACTAGGATTTCCGCTCCACCCGTTTGTCCGCGGGATCATGTACTACTACGGGCTAGATTTTCACGATCTGGCCCCGAATTTCGTCCTCAACATCTCGGCGTTCATCATCGTGTGCGAGGCCTTCCTTCGCATCAAGCCCCACTTCGGCCTGTGGTTGAAAATCTTCTGCGTGAAGCCGAAGATCGTGAGTGGCCAACAGGCGGAGTGCAGAGGCGCCATGGTGGGCAAGATGCCCAACGTCACATGGCTCGATGGCTCCTTCGTGGAGACCATAAAAGGGTGGCAATAAGGGTGGTTCTACATCACCGAGCCGCGTGACGCCAACTGGGTGGCGGCCCCCAAATTCAGATCCGGAATCCCCATGCGGCTCACTTCTTGGGAGAAGAAGGGCCTGGCCTGGGGCGAACCCACGGAGCTGACCGGACTCGAGACTTGCATCAGGAGTATGAAGGACAAGAAGATCAAGCTTGTCAATGTGGTCCAAGTCATGCTCATTCGCCGGATTCTCCCGTGTTAGAGACGGGCATTTGATATGTGGGAGTTTGACCCGGCCGAACACCAGATGCTGCTGGAGCTCTTTGACACAATGCACAAAGAAATCTGGAATGTGTTGTTCAAGACCGGCGAAGTTCCTCCTCCCCTTTCTGAGGACCGTGGGCTCAGCGCAACGCGCCTTGCCAATCCGGTAAGTCCTCTGATTATCACAAGATGCTCCTTTCCCAGTATATTTGTGGGAGGGTTTTTGAAGTCACCATGCTGACCGAATAGGATTGGGTGGAGATGGCGGAGCGGATTGACTGTCCGGCTCCATTGCCCGAGGACCCAGTAGACGCAATCCTAGCAGAGATGCTGGTTCCGGCGTCTTACAAGGTGCCGGAGAAAAAGGCCGAAAAGAAGACCACGGGGACCCGGAAGGGTCTTCGGCGCGAGGCAGCACCCGATGCCTCGCCAGAAGAGGATGAGGCGCACTCCTCCCATGAAGGGGAGGAGAGGAAGAGGAAGGCCGCCTCAACTGAGGGGGCCGAAGGGTCCAAGAAGGCGGCCGCCGGGACCAGAAAAAGTCTCCGGCACAGGGCCGTGATAGAGTCATCATCCGAAGATGACCAAGAAGATTCCCCCCTGAGGACGGGGGGGACACGAAGAAATGCCCCCTCCCCGTACTAGGGAGGAGAAGAAAAGGAAGGCCACATCGTCGGGGGAGGCCGGGACGCTGAAGAAGGGAAAGGTGTCCCTTCTAGATCACTCCACTACCGCCGCTTACAGCGACGAGGAGTGGCTGCCCAGGGGCAAACCCCGGGCGAGGTCATAAGTATCCGCATTCCATAATACTTTTCCGTGCGACTTTGACCTCATGGTTCGTAATGACGCCGAACACGTATATGCAGTCCGGCCGGGCAATCTCAGGGTGTCCTCTTCGGAGGAGTCTCTAGATGAGTCGGAGATGAATTCACTCCCGACGGCCACCTCCCCACGACCTGCGGATGACACCGAGGTGTTGTCCCGGAGGATGCCAGAGCAGGAGGCGATGGTTCCGGTGACACCCCAAGGCAAAATCCCGGGCTCCGGACACATGGGGGTAAGACCCCCATGAATTGTGAAGATGGGAGCCAGAGCAAGCCTGGCTCCCAGCCGGTTACTGCGCCGGAGCCTCCAAAGGTTCCGGATTCCAGAAGGCAGCCCCTCGCAAAGGAGAGCGAGCCGGCCGTGTCGATGACCTCCGCCCAGCCATAGGCATCAGATAAGTTGTTGGAAGTGCTTCGGGGCACTTCCATCGACGACGAGCACCGTACTCTCATGAGTACGGTGATTGAGAAGGTTCAGTTCGCCAAAAGCGGATTGAGCGAAGCCTGCACCAGCCTGCTAATAGGCTTTGAGGTAAGCAATGAAAATGTGTGAGGAAATATCACACGATAGATAGTAGCCCCTGATACTCTGGTTGGTGTTCGGAAATAAAAGCCAAACGGAGGGTCAACTAAAAAACCGCAGGAAACTAATAGTACTTGTCTGTAGGTAATGCTGTTGACCGCCGCTGCGCGCACGGCTGAGGTTGCCGGACTCAAGCGCGAACTGGGGCAGGCCGAAGAAGAGCTCGGCCTCATGAAGAAGCAGCTCGAGGAGAACAAAGGTAAGTGAAACCCCGTCCGTATGTCGTATAGAGGAGAAAAAGTTGATGATGCTAACACGAAGCATCATGGCTTTTGATAGGGACCGCGACCGAAGTGGTGGCCCTGAAGGAAGCGCTGTCCGCGACCGAAGCCAAGGCGGATACGGAGTGCACCGAGCACGAGAAGCAAGATGCTCGGGTGGGAGAGGTACAACAAGAGCTCCAGGAGCTCGGCAAAAAGTTCGAGTCCTTAGAGCATGACTTCAAGACGCAAGGGCCTGAGCTTGCGAAGGCCCTCTAGAGTGCGGCAGATGCCAAGGCCGAAGCCCAAAAGGCCCTTCAAGAAATCCATGTGGCCAAGAAGATAGCGGAGGGTAAGACATTCTTTATGCAAAGCAAGCATGTGGAGGAGTCATTTCTTTTACTTAAACGAGTCCGTAGCTCTCCAGGGGCATACGCAGATCTGCCACACATCATTTCGGATGCCGTGGAGTTCTATCACGCTGAAGAGGGGAGCTCCACGGAGAAGCTGTTCTAGTCCCAATATACTGGGACCGAACACCCGACGCCTCCGAGTGACCAGTTGAAGCAGTTGGTCGAACTCCACAATGCGGCTGAACATGCCATGAAGGATCTCATAGTCCGGATGTGGCCTGGCAAGCCCCTGTCCGGCAGCTACTTTGGCCTGGTGAAGCGGATGGTGCATGCCTGTCCACGGCTAGAAGTGATCAAGCAATCCCTATATATTGAGGGTGCCCGACGGGCCTTTGCCCGTGCGAAGATGCATTGGGCCAAGCTGGATGCTGAGATGCTCGTGAAGGATGGACTCCCGGAGGGCAAGGAGCATCGCTACCTCGAAAAATATTATGATGGCGTTATGAAAGGCGCTCGGCTTGTGGCGAATGAATGTCCTAAGAACATAATTTTTGAGTGAATGTACTCATGTCGTCCATGTAATATGAGAACGGGTTTGTTTATGCTATATAACACTTTGTTTGATTTAAAATATTACCTTCTCTGCGGCCGTTTATCAAAATCTGAAAGTAGGCCAGTCGTCGGCTTCCGCCCCCTTGTAACTAGTACTGGGGTGTTCGTGGAAACCCAAATACTCTTTATCCATGTTCTTGGTCCTTTAAGGAGGTGTTTGGCGCAGCGAACAAGGCAATTGGACTATTCAGCTTTATAACTCTCACTTGGCCATAGAAGTCTACAATTTAAAATATCGGCGAAGCCCCTAGTATTCGGAAGGCCGAACTGGGACGCTATGCATGCCTAAATCGGGCAAGGCCGATTCCTCGCCTTAAGCGGAAAAAATATTTAAGGATTTAGTACCTCGCAAACAGCGACCAGCTCTCACCGCATCATGACGGTCAGTTTTCAGCTTTCTCTACTGAGGTGCTCGTCCGGAAGAACCGGGACACAATCGCAGTAGTTCTCCCTGCGCTACCTTAGCCGATATAACGGAACGTAAGGTACCAAAACAAGGGAGCCGGGCTAACCCAACTATTGACCCAAGACATGATTCGGAGCTAATGCATATAATGCTATAAGTTCGGGGTGCCGCACTGTCGAAAGTGTTCGGACTTTTCTTGCTATATTACGGGGCTCGATAAGAAGCCCCTGGAAAACTGAGCGTATCAAAATGTATGGATGCAGTATTGAATAAACACTCAATTGAAAATATGAAGGTAGTAATAAGAAGCTGACGCGGTGTACTACTTCCAGTTTATTTGGACAATACGGCAAAGCGTAGGTGTACAATTAATGCATTAAGCAGAAAGAAATAGGACTATTTGACATGTCCTATCCAAGGGCAGGCTACGTGCGGGTATGTAAGAACAGGTATAACGATCATTGAAGAAGACCACCTGAGTATTCCCTTGTGTGCAACGCCTCTTGCCTCCTTGGTATCCCCTCTGTAATGAGTCCGGTTATCCGATCTCTCTGAAGGGGCTGCCCGAAAGTGGGTTCCTGAAAAAAAGAAAAAATGGTATGCGGGCCTCCTTGCGGCTGAACCGCACTCTGGCCACATTGTCATCTCGCCTCCACCTATGCCCGTGGTATTTTGAGCGCGTATTTATGTACGCGCGGCATGAACGCCGTCTGAATGGGGCTGGGGTGGAGGCCGGATTGCTAATCAAGCTCCTGGCGTGCCTGATGGTCCTGTTGCGGGGTACTCCGGACTCGCTTGACGGTGCTTGGGGTTGTCGTTGTTGGCTGTTTGTCAAAGGAGGTTGCTTTGTACTTCGGCCGCGAGGGCCGCAGTGTGCTCTTCTGTACGGAAGGAGCGATCTGTGTTTCCGTTGACTGTGATAACCCCGTGAGGTCCTGGCATCTTGAGCTTAAGGTATGCATAGTGAGGCACCGCGTTGAATTGGGCAAACACGGTTCGTCCAAGTAGTGTGTGATAGACACTACGAAAAGGGATGATATCGAAGATTAACTCTTCGCTTCGGAAGTTATCCGGAGATCCGAAGACCACTTCCAGTGTTATTGAGCCTGTACAGCGGGCCTCTACCCCTGGAATTACACCTTTGAAGGTGGTTTTGGTGGGTTTGATCCATAATGGATCGATGCCCATTTTCTGTACTGTGTCCTGATAAAGTAGGTTTAGGCTGCTGCCACCGTCCATGAGGACGCGCGTGAGGTGGAATCCGTCGATGATTGGGTCAAGGACCAATGCGGCTGAGCCGCCGTGATGGATGCTGGTGGGATGGTCCCTACGATCAAAGGTGATCGGGCGGGATGACCATGGGTTGAATTTTGGGGCAACGGGCTCCATCGCATAAATGTCCCTAAGTGCACGCTTTCGCTCCCGTTTGGGGATGTGAGTGACATAGATCATGTTCACCGTTTTCACCTGGGGAGGAAATTTCTTCTGCCCTCCAGTGTTCGGACGCCGGGGCTCCTTGTCATCATCTCTGTGCAGCCCCTTGTCCTTGTTCTCGGCATTTATCTTGCCGGCCTATTTGAACACCCAGCAATCTCTGTTAGTGTGATTGGCTGGTTTATCGGGGGTGCCGTGAATCTGGCACGAGCAGTCGAGTATCCGGTCTAGACTGGACGAACCCGGATTGTTTCTTTTGAATGGCTTCTTCCGCTGACCGGATTTGGAGTTGCTGAATCCGGCATTGACTGCCGTATCCTCAGCATTGTCGCCATTGTTTTGACGCTTGTGTCTGTTGCACCGTGGCTTTCCGTTACTGTCACGGATATCTGAAGTGCCAGGGTTTCCTGGCGCGGTGTTACTGCGAGCCAGCTAGCTATCCTCACCCGCGCAAAAGCGGGTCATTAGTGTCGTGAGGGCCGCCATGGTCTTCGGTTTTTCTTGGCCGAGGTGTCGGGCAAGCCACTCGTCACGGATATTATTCTTAAAGGCCGCCAGGGCCTCGGCATCCGGATAGTCAACGATTTGGTTCTTTTTAGTTAGGAACCGAGTCTAGAATTTCCTGGCTGACTCTTCGGGCTGTTGGGTAATGTGACTTAATTCATCAGCATCCGATGGTCGCACGTAGGTGCCCTGGAAGTTTGCGAGGAATGCGTCCTCAAGATTTTTCCAACTGCCAATGGAGTTTGCTGGCAGGCTATTCAGCCAATGTCTGGCTGGCCCCTTAAGCTTGAGTGGGAGGTATTTGATGGCATGTAGGTCATCACCGCGAGCCATGTGAATGTGGAGAAGGAAATCTTCGATCCACACCGCGGGGTCTGTTATGCCGTCGTATGACTCGATGTTGACAGGTTTGAACCCTTCTAAGAATTCATGTTCCATTACTTCATCAGTGAAGCAAAGGGGGTGTGCGGCGCCTCTGCGCCGGGCTATGTCGCGGCGCAGTCCGATTAGGTCTGGTCGGTTATGTTCGGCCTGGCCGGATTTATCAGTATGGTATCTGGCATGACGATCAGTGTCATGAGCTGTGGCGCGCCCCCGTGATCCGTAGATCGATCTTGGTTGTCCTCCATTGTTTTCCAATGTGTCTCGCGGGACTTGCGTATTGCCCCGGGTCATAGTGAACTGGTGTGGGGGTGCGGGCTGGTATCCGGCCTGATATGTCGTTTTATCCCGGCCACGGGGTGGCCGGTCAGCCCCATCTTGTGCTGGAAGTTCAGGCTCTTCAGCCTCTTCCTCTAGCGGTTTGTGCTTTGGGTATCCCCTGCTAGGGGGCTCGAGTCCATATTCCTCGGCCGCTAGGACTTCGGTCCATCTGTTTGCGAGCGGATCCTGATCAACTTGGAGCTGCTGCTGCTTCTTTTTCAGGCTTCTTGCAGTGACTATAAGCCGGCGCTTGAAGCGTTCCTACTCTATGGGATCCTCTGGTACACCGAATTTGTTGTCACCGAGGCTCACCTCCTCTTCGGAGGGAGGCATATAGTTATCATCCTCCAAGTATCCGTCCGTCGCCTGTTCGTCTGGGCTTACCTGCCCGTTTTTCTGTTCGGCTTGCTCGAAAGTGGGTTGATCAGGATCGTATTCCTCTTCGGCACCATCTGGATTTTCTTCTCCAGTGCCGGTGTTGTTGTGGCGGGGCTTGGAGTGGCGCCGATGACGCCCATGCTTTGATTTCTTCCCCGAAGAGTTATCTCCCGTTGCCTCATCGCCATTGGTTTCTTTGGGAGTATCCACCATATATATATATCATATGAAGAGGTGGCAGTCCAGCGCCCTGTGGGCAGTGGTTCCTGTTCTTCTCCCGCATCGTCATCTATACCGTCGATGTCTTCGAAATCGAAGTTAAGCACATCAGTCAAGTCATCAACCGTGGCTATTAAGTGGGTGGTGGGTGGGTAACAAATTTCTTCGTCGCCAGCTTCCCACTCGAGCCGGACATAGTTCGTCCAGGAGTCTCCTGACAAAGAGAGAGACCTTAGTGAATCTAGCACGTCTCCGAAGGGTGAGTGCTAAAAGATATCCGCGGCGGTGAATTCCATAACCGGAGCCCAGTTAGATTCGACGGGAACGGATGCAAGCGGTCCGGAACATACGGCCGGAGACGAGTCCGGGGGTCCGGAGATACAGATTCCCTTAGGGGTGGAGTCTGTGTTCGGCTCCAACACCGAGGAGTGTGCGGCCTCCAGGGCGGGGTCCATCCACCCATCCTCGGAAGGCACGTCCTGCTCTGGAACGAAGTCCAGAGCCGTAGCAGGTGCGATGTTCCGAATACCGTCCGACGGCATATCGAGGCCGTGCACATCGTGATCGTTCGGCGCTCCTGACATGGGCCCGAATCCATCAAAGGTCAAGTCTCGGCGGATGTCGGCCGTGTAGTTTAGGTTTACGAACCTGACCTGATGGCCAGGGGCGTAGCTGTCGATCTGCTCCAGATGGCCAAGCAAATTGGCCCGCGGTGCGAAGCCGCCGAACACAAAGATCTGTCCAGGGAGGAAAGTCTCACCCAGGACGGCGTTGTTGAAGGTTGGAGAAGCCATCGAGCCTTACATCAACGACACAGAGGAACTCTCAATGAAAGTACCAATGTCGGTGTCAAAACCGACGGATCTCGGGTAGGGGGCCCCGAACTATGCGTCTAAGGCTAATGGTAACAAGAGGTTGGGGACACGATGTTTACCCAGGTTCAGGCTCTCTCGATGGAGGTAATACCCTACTTCCTGCTTGATTGATCTTGATGGTATGAGTATTACAAGAGTTGATCTACCACGAGATCGGAGAGGCTAAACCCTAGAAGCTAGCCTATGGTATGATTGTTGTTGATCTTGAGTCCTATGGACTAAACCCTCCGGTTTATATAGACACCCGAGGGGGCTAGGGTTACACAGAGTCGGTTTACAGAGAAGGAGATCTACATCCGAATCGCCAAGCTTGCCTTCCACGCCAAGGAGAGTCCCATCCGGACACGGGACGAAGTCTTTCAATCTTGTATCTTCATAGTCCAACAGTCCGGCCAAAGTATATAGTCCGGCAGTCCGGATACCCCCTTATCTAGGACTCCCTCACCTAGCCTTTTCTTTTCTTAGGGAAGAATAATAAAGTCGTTAGTATCATATTTATTTGTTCATGATAAATGCTTATTATCCATGCTATAATTTTATTGACTGAAAACTCAGATACATGTGTGGATATATAAATCCTAGCGAGTCTCTACTAAACTAGGTCATTGATTAAAGATGGTTAAAGTTTCCTAACCATAGATATGAGTTGTCATTTAATAACGGGATGACATCATTAGGAGAATGATGTGATGGACAGATCCAATCATAAGCTTAGCATCTGATCATGTCACTTAGTTTAACTGCAACAACTTTCTTCATGTCAAGTATCTATTCCTTAGACCATGAGATCATGCCACTCTCTAATACTAGAAGAATACTTTATGGGTTATCAACTGCTGCTTCGTAACTAGGTGATCATAAAGGTGCGCTACAGGTATCTTGGAAAGTGTTTGTTGGGTTACATGGATCGAGATTGAGATTTGTCACTCCATGTGATAGAGAGATATTTTTGGGCCCTCTCGGTAATACAACATCGTGAATAGCTTGCAAGCATGTGACTAATGACTTTAGTCACGGGGGGTCTTGTATTACGGAACGAGTAAAGAGACTTGCCGGTAACGAGATTGAACTAGGTATGGAGATACGGACGATCGAATCTCAGGCAAATAACTTATCACCGGACAAAGGGAATTGCATGCAGGATTGTTTGAATTATGGACATCATGGTTCAAATTGATAAAGATCTTCGTTGAATATGTGGGAGTCAATATGGGCATCCAGGTCCCGCTATTGACTCTTGATCAGAGAGGTGTCTCGGTCACGACTGCATGTTCTCGAACCCGTAGGGTCACACACTTAACGTTCGGTAACGCTAGGGGAGTATTGAGATATTAATGTTGGCAAGACCGAAGGTTGTTCGGAGTCCCGGACGGGATCATGTACGTCATGAGTTGTTCTAGAATGGTCTGGAGGTAAAGATTTACATATGGGAAGTGGTTTTCTAGGGTTCCGAAAAAGTTTGAAAATTTTTGATATAGTAACGGGAAGGTTCTAGAAGGTTTCGGGGGTTCCACCGTGGGGCCGAACGACCCAAAAAGGACCCACATGGACTGAGGGGGGGGCTACATCCCACATGGGCTAGCCGCACCAGCCCCCAAGGCCCTTATCATTTAAATCTAGAGATATGGTCTTGTCTATAAATTTAGAAAGATTTCTCCCTTGTGATCGGCCAAAGACATCACAATATTTGCATGTAATGTGCTGCCACTGCCAACATGCCCTTGCCTCTAAAGTTCAGTAGCATCATGAAGACGACGTTCAAATGCCGGGTATGTTCACAGTTCCACACATATAGCACTTGCACTTCTAGATGATTATTGTGAAGCTTGTGGAAGAAGCACATCCCAATGCTTGCTTCTATTCACATGGCTAATCCCTGTTCTTACATACAATAAGTTGCTGTCCGGAGCACTTCTTGAGAAATGACTAATTCATTATTCTCTTGCCCTGTATTATATTGTTTAAAGGGAATTGATAAGAGCATTGATTTTTGCATACCGGGAGAGTAATCCGCTTCGTACTCTGGCTGTGTTGTAACTCAAATAAGAGCAATCGTTTTTTGTGAAGAGATATATTAGAAAAGGCACTCATGTTCTAAAACCACCTAAAGCTTTAGTCACTTTTTTTGCAGGATGCTAATGTACCTGGAGGTAGAGCAGAAAATGATGCCATGTACAACTTTAGCCACTAAATATTAGAATAAGAACTCGTTTTTTTGTAATTGGTAGCATATATGTTATCTTACCGCATTCATGTAATAGAGATTTAAGTATAAACTTGAAGCTCATCTTATAGGCTCATATTCATTATCTTTACATGCTTTGATATATCTACTAAATTCCTAGCATTCTATTATATCATCATAATGGACGGGCGCGGCAACACGCGTCATCGATGATCTAATATTTTCTAAAAATTGGGTCAAATGTGTAGTCCTACAAATGCTTTATTTGGTTAGATTATCTTTCCATCTAAATGATAGTCATTTATATTAAATATTTATTTTACATTTGACCACTCCATTTTTCTGAAAGTCACGTTTAAAACTTTTGCACACCTAGAAAATAAGATTTCATCTGTCTATGTCATGCCTTATGTATAATGAAAATAATTCTTAAACAACACGGTAGACAATATAAACATTGAGCCTGTCTAAGTGATGACGTCTCTGACCTAAAATTGCGCTACGAGCGGCACGACTAGACGTTGCAATCGGTGGGACGACATGCTGTAAAAGGCGACGATAGATGTCACGAGACCAACTGTGAACAACAGCATGGATGTTGCAACCGGTGGGAACACATGGTGCAAGCGGTAATGGCGGAAGTTACGACTAGTAGGATGACATGTTGTGAGTGACGAGGCAGCCGCTATGACCATTGAGATAACTGGAGGAAATATGCCCAAGAGGCAACAATAAAGTTGTTATTTTATAGTTCCTCATTTCATGATAAATGTTTATTATTCATGCTAGAATTGTATTAACCGGAAACTTGATACATGTGTGGATACATAGACAAAATACCGTGTCCCTAGTAAGCATCTACTAGACTAGCTCGTTGACCAAAGGTGGTTAAGTTTCCTAACCATAGACATGTGTTGTCATTTGATAAACGGAATCACATCATTAGGAGAATGATGTGATGCACAAGACCCATTCGTTAGCTTAACATTATGATCGTTCAGTCTTATTACTATTGCATTCTTCATGTCAAATACATATTCCTCCGACTATGAAATTATGCAGATATGGGCCATATGGGCCATAAGAGGGGAGCATACCATCCCACAAGGGGTGGCGCGCCCCCCTTAAGCAGGAGGCCAAATTGGAGAAGGAACAAGGAGGGTTCGGCCCCCCTTCCTTTCTCTCTTCTCCCTTCCCTTTCCTCTCCGGCAAAATAAGGAAGGGGGGAGGACAAATTGGGGAGGACCCCAAGTAGGATTCATCCTACTTGGGGCGCCCCCTTGGCTGCCTGTCCTCCCCTACAACCTATATATATGTGGGGAAGGGGGCGCCTACAACACACAACATCAACTGTTAGCCGTGTGTGGCGCCCCCCTCCATAGTTTACACCCCAGTCATATTGTTGCGGTGCTTAGGCAAAGCCCTACGTGGATCACTTCACCATCACTGTCACCACACCGTCGTGCTGACGGAACTCATCTACTTCCTCGACACCAATCTGGATCAAGAGGGCAAGGAACGTCATCGAGCTGAACGTGTGTAGAACTTGGAGGTGCCATACGTTCGATACTTGATCGGTCAGAGCTAGAAGAAGTTCGAATACATCAACCGCGTTGTCAAACACTTCTGCTTTCGGTCTACGAGGGTACATAGACACACTCTCCCCCTCTCGTTTCTATGCATCTCCTAAATTGATCTTGCGTGAGCGTAGGAATTTTTTTTAAATTGCATGATACGTTTCCCAACAGTGGCATCCGAGCCAGGTCTATGCGTAGATGATATGCACGAGTAGAACACAAAGAGTTGTGGGCGGTGATCGTCATACTGCTTACCAGCAATGTCTTATTTTGATTCGGCGGCATTGTTGGATGAAGCGGCCTGGACCAACCTTACATGACCATGTTCATGAGACCGGTTCCACCGACAGACATCCAACTAGTTTTGCATAAAGGTGGCTGGCAGGTGGTTGTTTCTCCTACTTTAGTTGAATCGAAATTGACTGTGGACGGTCCTTGTTGAAGGTTAAAACAACAAACTTGATAAATTACCGTTGTGGTTTTTGTACCGTAGGTACGAACGGTTCTTGCTAGAAGCTCGTAGCAGCCATGTAAAACTTGCAACAACAAAGTAGAGGACGTCTAACTTGTTTTTGCAGGGCATGTTGTGATGTGATATGGTCAAGACATGATGTGATATAAGTTATTGTATGAGATGATCATGTTTTGTAAAAGATATCGGCAACCGGCAGGAGCCTTATGGTTGTCTCTTTATTATATGAAATGCAAACGCCATGTAATTGCTTTAGTTTATCACTATGTGTTAGCGATAATTGTAGAAGCAATAGTTGGCGAGATGACCACGATGCAATGATGGAGATCAAGGTGTCGAGCCGATGACAATTGAGATCATGACGATGCTTTGGAGATGGAGATCAAAAGCACAAGATGATGATGGCCATATCATGTCACATACTTTGATGACATGTGGTGTTTATCTTTATGCATCTTATTTTGCTTAGTGCGGCGGTAGCATTATAGGATGATCCCTTAACTAAATTTCAAGGTATAAGTGTTCTCCCTAAGCATGCACCGTTGTGACAGTTCGTCGTGCTGAGACATCACGTGATGATCGGGTGTGATAGGCTATACGTTCACATACAACGGGTGCAAGGCAGTTTTGCACATGCGGAATACTTGGGTTAAACTTGACGAGCCTAGCATGTACAGACATGGCCTCGGAACACTGGAGACGGAAAGGTCGAACATGAATCATATGGTAGATATGATCAACATAGAGATGTTCACCATTGATGACTACTCCATCTCACATGATGATCGGACATGGTTTAGTTGATTAGGATCACGCATCATTTAGATGACTTGAGGGATGTCTATCTAAGTGGGAGTTCTTAAGTAATTTGATTAATTGAACTTAATTTATCATGAACTAAGTCCTAATAGTATTTGCATATCTATGTTGTAGATCAATGGCTCGTGCTACCATTCCCTTGTACTTTAATGCGTTCCTAGAGAAAGCTAAGTTGAAAGATGATGGTAGCAACTACACGCACTGGGTCCGCAACTTGAGGATTATCCTCATTGTTGCATAGAAGAATTATGTCCTTGATGCACCGCTAGATGCAAGGCCTGCTGCAGGAGCAAATGCTGATGTTTTGAACGTCTGGCAAGCTCGATCTGATGACTACTCGATAGGTGAGTGTGCCATGCTTTACGGCTTAGAATCGGGACTTCAAAGATGTTTTGAATGTCATGGAGCATATGAGATGTTCCAAGAGTTGAAGTTAATATTTCAAGAGAATGCCCGAGTTAAGAGATATGAAGTCTCCAACAAGTTATATAGCTGCAAGATGGACGAGAACAATTTTGTCAGTGAACACATACTTAGAATGTCTGGATATCATAATCACTTGACTCAGCTGGGAGTTAATCTTCCAGATGATAGTGTTATTGACAGAGTTCTCCAATCACTGCCACCAAGCTACAAAGGCTTCGTGATGAACTATAATATGCAAGGGATGGAGAAGACTATTCCCGACCTCTTCGCAATGCTCAAAGCTGCAGAGGTAGAAATCAAGAAGGAGCATCAAGTGTTGATGGTTAACAAGACCACTAGTTTCAAGAAAAAGGGCAAGGGAAAGAAAGGGAACTTCAAGAAGAATGGCAAACAAGTTGCTGATAACCCACAAGTGTAGGGGATCGCAACATTTTTCGATAAGTAAGTGTCGAACCCAACGAGGAGCTAAAGGTAGAATAAATATTCCTTCAAGTTCTATCGACCACCGATACAACTCTACGCACGCTTGGCGTTCGCTTTACCTAGAACAAGATGTTGGTGAAGATGACGGCGGTGTTGGTGAAGATCGCGGTGATGATGATGGCCCCCGGCAGCGCTCCGGCGCCACCGGAAGCAAGGGGGAGAGAGGCCCCCTTCTTCTTCTTCTTCCTTGACCTCCTCCCTAGATGGGAGAAGGGTTTCCCCTCTGGTCCTTGGCTCCCATGGCTTGGGAGGGGCGAGAGCCCCTCCGAGATTGGATCTATCTCTCTGTTTCTGCGTTCTGTGATTCTACCCCTTCACCGTTTCTTTTATATCTGGAGATCCGTAACTCCGATTGAGGTGAATCTTTTGCCCAGATCTTTCTCATAAAATTAGCTTTCTTGCGCCAAAACAAGAGTGTCAACCGCCTTAGTGGTGGTCCATGAGAGCCCAGGGCGCGCCTGCCTCCCTAGGGCGCGGCCCCCTGTCTCGTGGCCACCCTGGACACTGTTTCGCGTTGATTTTACTTCCCAAAAATCATAAATATTCCAAAAAAAATCTCCGTTGGTTTTTATCCCGTTTGGACTCCGTTTGATATTGGGTTTCTGCGAAACAAAAAACATGCAACAGACAGGAACTGGCACTGGGCACTGGATCAATATGTTAGTCCCAAAAATTGTATAAAAAGTTGCCAAAAGTATATGAAAGTTGAAAAATTATGGCATGGAACAATCAAAAATTATAGATACAACGGAGACGTATCAGCATCCCCAAGCTTAATTCCTGCTCGTCCTCGAGTAGGTAAATGATAAAAAAGAATAATTTTTGATGTGGAATGGTACCTAGCATAATCTTTATCATATGTCTAATCATGGCATGAATATTAAGACACGAGTGATTCAAAGCAATAGTCTATCATTTGACATAGAAACAATAATACTTCGAGCGTTCCAATAAAGCAATCATGTCTCTTCAAAACAACAAGGCCAAAGCAAGCTTATCCCTACAAAATCATATAGTTTGGCCATGCTTCATTTTCGCCACATAAAAATGCTCCCATCATGCACAACCCCGATGATGAGCCGAGCAATTGGTTCATACTTTTTAATGCGCTTCAGCTTTTTCAACCCTCACACAATACATGAGCGCAAGCCACGGATATAGCACTATAGGTGGAATAGAATATAATGATGGAGGTTATGTGGAGAAGACAAAAAAGGGAGAAAGTCTCACATCGACGCGGCTAATCAACGGGCTATGGAGATGCCCATCAATTGATGTCAATGCGAGGAGTAGCGATTGCCATGCAACAGATGCACTAAGAGCTATAAGTGTATGAAAGCTCAAACTGAAAACTAAGTGGGTGTGCATCCAACTTGCTTGCTCATGAAGACCCAGGGCATTTGAGGAAGCCCATTGTTGGAAGATACAAGCCAAGTTCTATAATGAAAAATTCCCACTAGTATATGAAAGTGACAACATAAGAGACTCTCTATATGAAGAACATGGTGCTACTTTGAAGCACAAGTGTGGAAAAAGGATAGTAACATTGCCCCTTTTCTTTTCTTTTTTTTCTTTTTTTCGGTGGGCTTCTTTGGCCCCCTTTTTTATTTAGGCTTCTTTGGCCTTTCCTTTTTTATTTTTTTTATTTTTCTTTTTTCTTTTTTTTATGGGGCAATGCTCTATAATGATGATCATCACACTTTTATTTACTTACAACTCAATATTACAACTCGATACTAGAACAAAGATATGACTCTATATGAATGCTTCCAGTGGTGTACCGGGATGTGCAATGATCTAGCGTAGCAATGACCTCAAAAAACGGACAAGCCATGAAAACATCATGCTAGCTATCTTACGATCATGCAAAGCAATATGACAATAAATGCTCAAGTCATGTATATGATGATGATGGAAGTTGCATGGCAATATATCTTGGAATGGCTATGGAAATGCCATAATAGGTAGGTATGGTGGCTATTTTGAGGAAGATATAATGAGGCTTATGTGTGATAGAGCATATCATATCACGGGGTTTGGATGCACCGGTGAAGTTTGCACCACCTCTCGAGGTGAGAAAGGGCAATGCACAGTACCGAAGAGGCTAGCAATGATGGAAGGGTAAAAGTGTGTATAATCCATGGACTCACATTAATCCTAAAAGAACTCATATACTTATTGCAAAAGTTTATTAGCCCTCGAAGCAAAGTACTACTATGCATGCCCCTAGGGGGATAGATTGGCAGGAAAAGACCATCGCTCGTCCCCGACTGCCACTCATAAGGAAGACAATCAAAGAAACACCCCATGCTTCAAATTTGTCACACAACGGTTACCATACGTGCATGCTACGGGACTTGCAAACCTCAAAACAAGTGTCTCTACAATCCACAACCACCCACTAGCATGACTCTAATATCACCACCTTTATATCGCAAAACTATTGCAAGGAATCAAACATATCATATTCAGCGATCTACAAGTTGATG
This sequence comes from Triticum aestivum, assembly GCF_018294505.1. Lineage (NCBI taxonomy): Eukaryota > Viridiplantae > Streptophyta > Magnoliopsida > Poales > Poaceae > Triticum > Triticum aestivum. The sequence goes on along the minus strand of NC_057813.1, from coordinate 186,890,594 downwards.
TAGGATTTTATGACTAACCATGTGATTGACCAATTCCTGTCATCTCTCTAAATAGATATAAGTGAAGCAAGAGAGTTTAATTCTTTCTACAAAAGATATGCCCATGCTCTAACAAATATAAGTGAAGCAAAAGAGCATTCTACAAATGGCGGTTTTCTATGTGAAGAGAAACAGGCAATCCAAACTTCAAATGAAATAAGTGAAGCACATGAAGCATTCTATAAAGCCATACTCAAAAGATTTAAGTGAAGTGCAATGAGTATTCTATAAATCAACCAAGGACTATCTCATACCAGCGTGGTTCATAAAAGAAAAGTAAAAACTAAATGCAAAAGACGCTCCAAGACTTGCACATAATGCATAAACGAAACGAATACGAAAACATACCGATACTTGTTGAAGAAAGAGGGGATGCCTTCTGGGGAATCCCCAAGCTTAGACGCTTGAGTATCCTTGAATATTTACTTGGGGTGCCTCGGGCATCCCCAAGCTTGAGCTCTTGCTTCTCTTCCTTTTCCTCATATCGAGACCTCCTCGTTTAGACACTTCATCCACACAAAACTTCAACAGAAAACTCAGTAAGATCCATTAGTATAATAAAGCAAATCACCACTCTAAATACTGTAGCAAACCAATTCATATCTTGTTTTTTAATTGTGTCTACTGTAATATAGCTTTTCCATGGCTTAATCCACTGATATAAATTGATAGATTCATCAAAACAAGCAAACTATGCATCAAAAACAGAATCTGTCAAAAACAGAAAAGTCTGTAGAAATCTGAACATCCACCATACTTCTGGTACCCCAAAAATTCTACCAAAATTAGGAAAAATAAAAACGTTGTACACAAAGACAGTGCAAAAGGAATCAGAACCAATTGACGTTCCAGATAAAAATGTAAAATCGTGCACTACAGCCAAAGTTTCTGTCCTGCACCGTACAAACCAACAAGCATTGTAAACATCCTAAAGGCAAACCTTGGCACATTATTTTTATAATACAATGGAATTGTACAAGGGGATAATTATTTTTGTTGAAAAGTTTCTGTAATCAAGATTCACAAAGTTTCTGTGTGCATGAACAAAGTTCAAGGCTAGCTCCCACTTCAACAATGCTTGTCTTTCTCACTTTCACTTTCCTTTTTGAAAAGTTTTAGGTTCCCCTCTTTATTTTTTTGTTTTTAAACTATATAAAAGCACTCAACAGAAATAAATGTCTCTCTAAAACTTCCAGGTTGTCTCCCTGGCAGCGCTTTCTTTAAAGCTATTAAGCTAGGCATTTAATGCTCAAGTAATGAATCCACCCGGATCCCAAGGTATATCAAAGCCAATTTTAATTAACAATGATTTGTAATTTAGTAGTGAGCACAAAGTAACATATATCATGCAACAACGAAGTCTAACTCTCTTCCTATGCATCGGCATGTCATAAAAGAACAATTCATGCACACATAGTAAAGGCCAATGCATAGTATAAGCAGTTTCTTGCAATTTTATCGTATGGGAAACATAGAGAGGTGGAGATATAGTTCCTCTCTCATAATAATTGCAAGTAGGAGTAGCAAGCACATGCATATTATGTTCATCAAAATCATCATATGCAATGGTAAAAGGTAACCCATCAATATAATCCTTAATAAGCACAAACTTCTCCGATATAGTGTAGTAGGGAGAATTCAAAAAGATAATAGGACTATCATGCGTGGGTGCAATAGCAACAATTTCATGTTTAACATAAGGAACTATAGCAAGTTCATCTCCATAAGCATAATTCATATTGGCATCTTGGCCACAAGCATAGAAAGCATCATCAAAAAGGGATATTTCAAACAAATTCAAGGGATCATAGCAATCATCATAGCAATCATCCTTCGGTAAGCATGAAGGGGAATTAAATAATGTATGAGTTGGAGGGTTACTCTCATTAGAAGGTGGGCACAGGTAGCTAATCCGCTCTTCCTCCTTTTGTTCTTTGCTCTCCTCATCATCTTTTTCATCCAATGATCTCACTGTTTCATCAATTTCTTCTTCCATAGCTTCCTGCAAAATATTAGTCTCTTCTTGGACAGCGTTGACTTTCTTCATAAAAGCATTAATATAGTAATTGTATTCATAATTTTCATAGCAATATCCAAGTATAGCAAGATTTTCCGGCTTATAACCATCATCATCAAAAGCTTCATACTTTTCAAACAAAGCTTCAATATCATAGGCAGCCTGAAAAGCAACAAATTCTTCTATTTGTTCCACATCATAGTAATCATATATACCATTAACATAGAAAGCTAAGGTTTCGTTATCGTTAAATTTGCATGAAAAGGGGAGGTGTGGAGCCTCCATCCTAGAGCAACAAGTAATATCATATCTCAAGCATAGATTCCAGGCATACCAACGTAACATAATAAATTGATCCCATAATAGTTTCCCTTTTTGTGTCGAGCAATAATCCCTAAAGTATTCACGTTGATCCAACGTATCTCCCATTATAAAGTTGAATGGGGCTTTCTCAGGATTATCAAAGTAGTACATAATATCTTTCGCATAATGAGAATCGAGGGTTTTAGGAGTTACCCCATCTTCATGAGTAGCAAGTACAGCTAATTTTTTTGGTATTTTGCATTCCATATCCATAACTAAAGATAGAGAACAACTTAGAACAGAAAATAAAAATTACTTAGTGATAAAGCAAACAAGCACACACGAGAATATTCACCCCACGATATGACTCCCCGGCAACGGCGCCAGAAAAAGGTCTTGATAACCCACAAGTGTAGGGGATCGCAACAGTTTTCGGTAAGTAAGACTGTCGAACCCAACGAGGAGCTAAAGGTAGAATAAATATTCCCTCAAGTTCTATCGACCACCGATACAACTCTACGCACGCTTGGCGTTCGCTTTACCTAGAACAAGTCTGAAACTAGAAGTACTTTGTAGGTGTGAAAGTATAGGTTTGCAAGATAATAAAGAGCACGTAAATATAAACTAGGGGCTGTTTAAATAAAGATGCAGGAAAGTAAATATAGCGAGTGTGAAAAAGTGGTGGTAGTAGTTATGAACGTGTCCCTAAGCAATTGACTACGTTACTAGACCGATAGCAGGTTTTATGTGGGAGAGGCATAAGCTAACATACTTTCTCTACTTGGATCATATGCACTTATGATTGGAACTCTAGCCAGCATCCGCAACTACCAAAGATTCATTAAGGTAAAACCCAACCATAGCATTAAAGTATCAAGTCCCCTTTTATCCCATACGCAACAATTCCCTTACTCGGGTTTGTGTTTCAATCACTCACGCAACCCACTATAAGCGAATCATGAACGTATTGCAACACCCTACAGCGGGAATCCCTCACGCTTGTGTGACACGGAGGGCACAATAGGACAGCAATGTAACCACAAGCATATTAAATCAATCGTAGCAATTCATCAACCACCAATAGGACAACGAAAATCTACTCAGACATCATAGGATGGCAACACATCATTGGATAATAATATTATGAAGCATAAAGCACCATGTTCAAGTAGAGGGTACAGCGGGTTGCGGGGGAGTGGGCCGCTGAATATAGAAGCGGGAAGGTGATGGAGATGTTGGTGAAGATGACGGCGGTGTTGGTGAAGATCGCGGTGATGATGATGGCCCCCGGTAGCGCTCCCGCGCCACCGGAAGCAAGGGGGAGAGAGGCCCCCTTCTTATTCTTCTTCCTTGACCTCCTCCCTAGATGGGAGAAGGGTTTCCCCTCTGGTCCTTGGCTCCCATGGCTTGGGAGGGGCGAGAGCCCCTCCGAGATTGGATCTATCTCTCTGTTTCTGCGTTCTGTGATTCTACCCCTTCACCGTTTCTTTTATATCTGGAGATCCGTAACTCCGATTGAGGTGAATCTTTCGCCCAGATCTTTCTCATAAAATTAGCTTTCTTGCGCCAAAAGAAGAGCATCAACCGCCTTACGGGTGGCCCACGAGAGCCCAGGGTGCGCCTGCCTCCCTGGGGCGCGGCCCCCTGTCTCGTGGCCACTCCGGACACTGTTTCGTGTTGATTTTACTTCCCAAAAATCATAAATATTCCAAAAAAATCTCCATACGTTTTTATCCCGTTTGGACTCCGTTTGATATTGGGTTTCTGCGAAACAAAAAACATGCAACATACAGGAACTGGCACTGGGCACTGGATCAATATGTTAGTCCCAAAAATAGTATAAAAAGTTGCCAAAAGTATATGAAAGTTGAAGAATATTGGCAAGGAACAATCAAAAATTATAGATACGACAGAGACGTATCAGTTGCCACTCCCGAGAACAAGTCCAAAGCTGGACCAAGCCTGAAAGTGAGTGCTTCTACTGCAAAGGGACTAGTCACTGGAAGCAGAACTGCCCCAAGTATTTGGCGGATAAGAAGGATGGCAAAGTGAATAAAGGTATGTTTGATATACATGTTATTGATGTGTACCTTACTAATGCTCGTAGTAGCACCTGGGTATTTGATACTGGTTCCGTTACTCATATTTGTAACTGGAAATAGGAGCTACAGATTAAACGAAGATTGGCTAAGGACGAGGTGACGATGCGCGTGGGGAATGGTTCCAAGGTCGATGTGATCGTCATCGACACTCTACCTCTACATCTACCTTCGGATTAGTTTTAGACCTGAATAATTGTTATTTGGTGCCAGCATTGAGCATAAACATTATATTTGGATCTTGTTTAGTGCGATACGGTTATTCATTTAAATCGAAGAATAATGGTTGTTCTATTTATATGAGTAATATCTTTTATGGTCATGCACCCTTGAAGAGTGGTCTATTTCTGTTGAATCTCGATTGTGGTGATACACATATTCATAATATTGATGCCAAAAGATGCAAACTTGATAATTCTAGTGCAACATATTTGTGGCACTGCCGTTTAGGTCATATTGGTGTAAAGTGCATGAAGAAACTCCCTGCTGATGGACTTTTGGAATCACTTGATTATGAATCATTTGATTCTTGCAAACCATGCCTCATGGGCAAGATGACTAAAACTCCATTCTCCAGAACAATAGAGCGAGCCAATGACTTATTGGAAATAATACATACCGATGTATGCGGTCCGATGAGTGTTGAGGCATGTTGCGGGTATCGTTATTTTCTAACCTTCCACTACTAGCAGCGCGGGTAAAATGGCTACTAGCAGCGCGGGTACCCGCGCTCCTAGTATCATGCTACAGCTAATAGTTAGTAATAGCGTTGTTAGTAGTAGCGTGTGCCACCCACGCTGCTGCTATTACGTACACACGCTACTACTAATGAAATAGTAGTAGCATGGGTAAAAAAACCAACGCTACTAGTATCCTATATACTAGTAGCGCTCAGTTTCCTCCCCACGCTACACTAACAATTTAGGAATTAAAAAATAAATAAATTAGATGTAGTATTCATGAATGGTAATACGTCCAATGCAAAACAAACGAATGTCACTGAACCATCTCAATATTCCATTTAACATGTCACAGAACCATCTCAAGATTCGATTTAACATCAGACACACACAACCATCATCGTAAGCTGGGTACCTTCCCTAGTGGTCTACCACCAACCTAAACAGACCACTTCTCTAGATGTATCTACCTAGGCTCGGAGTTCAGACGTCGGTGGACTCGAATCCTCCCTCCCCCGGACGGTGGCGTCAAGGTCCTCCACACCTCAGCGACCTCCGGCGTCGAAATCACCTGGACGATCATCTGTGCGACATAGCAACCAGGCTTCACGGCGAAGTCCGTCTCCGAGTGGTTGAAGACGTCGATCACCTCTGCGCCCATGTCGGGAAAGTGAAAACTTGTTAGTACGCAAATTGCATCAGTTCAACCAAATAGTACTAGCAAACATGCACGAATAGGGAAAAGAAATTTTCTCATTCACCTAGTTAGGTATCAACTATTTAAATAAAAAATCACAAGAAAAGCATTAAGAAAGAGGCCTGCTGGACTGTTTGAAATATCACTGCTGGTAACAAAGATCAGATACAGGTACGAGTTCTGCATATTCTCACATGGTTTCTTCTCATGTTACTTATGCTTAGGGGGTTACCTTTGTTTGTATTAAATACTCAGGACATTGATTGATTTTAGTTTGATAACTTTATGTATTGTGTTGTGCATATACGTTAGATTGTGCTGTGTTCATTGTGGCTAGTCGGAAATATTGTAACTAATGTTATCAATATGCTAGTGGTACAAAGAACTAATGCCGGTAATTCGAAAGTAACACGCCTAAGAACTAAGATTTCCTTCAATGTTGGTTCAACTAGATGTAAATGACATCCTTGCAAACTAGTGAGTGTCGACTTGCTATAGTGCCAAGGGTGCATTTACATGAGGACCAAAGAGAAACAACAGCATGCATGGTCTGAATCAGTGGTTGGTAGGATCAAAACAACAAAGAACTAATGGCACTGCTGTTATCACAGGGCTCATCTGGGAAGCTCCTTACCGTGGTTCATATGTCCAGCCTAGCTATATCATCAAGCTTATATTTATTTATTTCTTGACCATGCATATCCAAGTAGTACTATGCAAAAAACGACAGATACGGAAGTAGTGAGACATGTGAGGTACCAGTACTGGATGCATACGTAAATGAATGAGTGAGGAGTGATGGTAGTGTGGTACTGACCCAGCAACCAGCTCAAGTAGCTGAGGGAATAGCTCTGATTCTCTGAGCCTGATGATCTCGGAGGTGGTGGTGTCGATGGACTGGGTGGCCACCAGCATCTTGGACTCGAGGCTCTCCATCTCCATCCTGTTCTTCTCCATCTTGAGGTAGTTCACACCCCTCACCTCCTGCTTCGTCAGCAGCCCCACCTTCTTATCATGCTCCTGCTTAAGCCCCTCGTAGCGAAAGCGTCACATAATAGTATGTGGTAAGTTTTGATGCGATAAAAGGGCAAAAATTGACTCTGCAAAGCCATGTATGCACTATTCCTATCTACATCAAAAGAAGCACAAAGATTTGTATCTTTAAAGCTGTAAAATAAAGCTGACATTTCATGATTACTTAGTGAAAGACGATGAAACAGCCTATCTTTAGTTCTTTACCATGGCAAATGAGCTAAACAAGTTTAAAACTATTCGACGAAGGATCACATCAGTTGTATACCAATATTTGGAGAACAGAGCAGCACATGAAATTCTGTCTTACAGGTTATAAAATAACGCGCAAAGATCGAACATTTTTTGTATCTATATGCAGAACCATTGCTACTGAAGGCAAATTGCCTGCTGTTTATTTGCAGAGGTTACCCCACTCTGTCTGATATATGTAAGACAAGTGCATTTACTACTTTGTTGGATTTATACGAGAACAAATAAAGCATATCATGTTTTTCTAGTGTATTCACGTATAAGTTGTACACTTGCACAGCATGTTAAGTAGCAAGAGAGAGGGATCCAAGAATTTTGTGGGGAGGCATAATAGCATAACGGAAAGGGACTTGAATTTTCTAGATAAGAGGCATATGAAGGCCAAAAGCATTTGCGAGATTCAGTTCAATATACTTAGAGAATCACTGATTTAGCTCTCGAACATCTAAAACAAACTACTGGACATTGGGCAAGTAGTACTGATTCTCAAAATAAAATGACGCCAAGCAAGGACAAGTGGTATATGCGATATGGGAAGCTACCAGTCTACCACCACTATCCTAAACAATGAGCACACGAACACATTACTGACGGTCTGACGCCACATCTCAAACACTTGGTGCATTAGTCGAGTTACTGATGTAGGTAAGCTCCTTCATCTGCATCTCAGAAGCGGCTCTGCCCAGAATCCCCATGGGCGCGGACAGCTAAATTGGAACAGCAAAACCACATGCACTATAAATCAATTTAATCCAGACAGACGCTGCAGTTCATCAGCTAAACAATAGAGCAGATTGACATGAAATTTTGTTTCTGTACACACGTTAATTTCTGGCTACCAAAATTTGAGGGGTAAAAAACATGGCAATAAAACTCTTACACTGAATATTCGTGTACACATTCCTACAATGAATTTGTGCACACATTCTTCCACTAGTCACTACTAGTTACAGGATTGAATTGTGATACCCTGAAACTAATATCAAGGTGCTGCAACAGTCTAAATAAAAAAAATCTTCATCTAACGAGGAAACTCTGATGAAAGATACCATCTCTTGCTCTGAATCTTCTGTAGACATTCTTACACTGAATTTATGAACACATTCTTCTACTATCCACTACTTACTAGTCACAGGGATTGAATGCTAAAATCAAGGTACTACAACAATCTAGTCTAGATAAACAACACAGGGCGCAGGGGGGAAGTCCTCTTCGTAACAAAATCTCGCGGAAACCGCCTCATTAGTTGGAATTAGGATGCTATGGCCAAACAAACTAAAAAGGGAAAAAAGGCGGCCGCACTGACCTTGATGAACTCGGCGGGGACGCCGCGGACACGCTCGACAAGCAGGCCGGCGCCCTCGAGCTCGCGCACCAGGCGCGCCATGCTTTCCTTCCCCGCCTGCACATGACCTACCAAATCGAATCCAAGGGGGTCAGGGGCTGTCTGTGGTGAAGAGAAAGAGAGGATAAGGGGGAACCTCACCTCCATGGCGTCGGCCCGCACTAGCAGCAGTAGGAGGAGGGTCGGAGGAGCAAGTAGCAAGACCTCCGGCGGGCCGTCTGCATCAGCGGCGGGCAAGAGGGAGCCCTCCCCGCGCCGTGCCGCACCCGGAGAAGGGGGGCCCTAGCTAGGGTTTGGGGCCGGCACAAGGGCACGGCGAGGAGGAGGATCCGCGCGTGAGGTGGGGGCGCCGGCGGTGGGGTTGGGGGAGAGGAGGTCGTCGCCGTCGGCGGTGGCGGCGGGGTTGGTTGGGGGAAACGTGGGTAGTGGAGGACGAGGAGAGGCGTCGGGGGAGAGAAAGGCAAAGCAGGGGTGAAAGGCTGAGGTGGGGCGGCAAGGAGATAACTTAGGGTGCGTTTGGTTCCTTGGCAAAAATCGTTTTTGCCTTGCTAGGCTAGGCTTGCTGTTTGCTAGCGCAAAAATATTTAGCTTTTGGGGGCAGCTAGCCTCGCTCGGCCAGAAAATCCTCGCTCCGCGGGGAGAGCCGATTCGGCTCGCCCTCGACGGCAAAACCGGAACGCGCGAAAAATTCTAGGCGGAACTCTCCGGATGGATAAGTCCGTCTGCAATAAATCCCTAAATCTACGTTCTCCACTCCGACCTCCTCCTCCACTTTCCCCTCCGATTTTTCCTCATCCCAACGAAATCCTCCGAAGCTGCAGAGATAAATCGAGCGTGTTGGCCCAAGTTGCCCTCCACGATTAGCTGAAGGCGCGGCGCATCAGATTTGACAGGGAAAGCTTGCATCCGCCTTGCTCAAGTCTGTCCGCCCCCATCTGCCTTGCTCAGGTCTGTGTCCGCCTCATCTCTTGATTTCTCCTATGTATGTGTGTGCACTTTTCTTGGCAATAGATCAGCTGGTTCAGGAATTGATTGGTACTAGAAGAAACAAATCGTAAATACTACCTTTCTATACTCCCCGTCATCTTATCCAAGGCTGGATTCTTGTTAGGTGACCTGGCTTTGGGATTAGATTGGTACGGCTAAGGTGATAGCAAACTGTAGTATAATGCCACTGTGGCGTTGGGGTTGGGAAGGATAATGTTGTTGGCAGGCACCCAACTCTTGATTTTTATTCCAAACCAGACTCCAATTGAGTAGCTTATAGGACTGCATGACAGGAATTGATTTTACTGGAACATGTACGATGCATCTGCATCTGAATCCTTAATTTGGTCTGTACTGAATATGCATGCAGAGCTATCTACTTATCAGGCATCTGAATTGATTCATTAGTTCTGCATATGTATTTTCTAAAACAGAGCTTCCTCTGTTTTTTGTCTTGTGCCTGCATCTTATTTTCATTTATATCAACAAAGGTTTGTCTATGGTAACCCCAAGTTGTAGATGAAATGCTACGTTACTACAAAGAGAAGATTCAGTCTGAGGGAAAACAATTTGTCTACAAAGAGACACATCATGAGGAGTGTGCAAAACAAATCAATGCAAAGTTTACCACCGCCTTCACACAAAGGCAAGTTTATCACAAGTTCCATAAGTTGAAAGGTCAGTGGAAGATCATACTAGAGGCGAAGAACTTAAGCGGTGCCAATTTTGATGATGTCAACAAGATAATATTATATGACGGGACTGAAGTTGTTCGGATGAAGAACGTGAGCACTACTTCTAAATTTTGTCAAACTATATTTCCATCTTGTATTATGTTTTGTCTTTTATAACTAACATTTTCATGCTTCCTTCTCTCTTCCAGAACAAAGACAAAAGGGCAAAATATATCAATGTGCCTATTGCCAACTTTGATGAGATGGAGTTCATATTTCAGGATAAGCATGCTACCGGGGAGTTCACGGTCCTTCAAACACCCTATGACCGTGTTCATGCTCGTGACAAGGATTTTATTGGTGACACCGAGAAGAGTGTGATTGATATTGAGATTGATCCTGCAACACAATATGATTCAGATTGTCTTCCTGACGACACCAATAATGAAAGCTCATCTTCGAAGCGTCCTAGAGGTGGCAAACGCGATAAGGGTAAGAGGGTCAAGTGTGAGGAGAGTGTAGTTCAAGACATGACGCGGTCTCTGCGTGATATGTCGGATACTATGCGTTTCACACACGTGACCAACCCGAATGAGAATTTATTCAAAATAATTGATGACATGGAAGAATACCCTCTCTTTGTCCGACTTGCACTACAGACATCTTTGGCCACCAATGAACAAGTGGCGTCCATGTTAAAAGGGAGGCCGATGGCTGCTATTCAAGAGTTTGTGCGGCGTTGGGTCGGTGATAACTTTCCTGAACACGTCCATGTCGCTCCTGACGTGTGATTCATTTTGCTGTAAATTTTTAGGATTATTTTGTATGTCTTCCAGCGTCGTCTCCTAGGGAAATAATGTCCATGCCTCATGCTTGCATGTAATAATGTCATTCAGTTTTTCATTCGTGGAAAATAAGCTTGTTACCCAGATTTTTTTATCAGTCATTGTGTTTGCAAAGTGTGTTAAATTTATAATCATAAAGTTGCGTTGAATTTTTGCATGACTATTTAGAACTTGATCTGCCTGTAGTCATTTCTCTGTTTCACTGATTTTTTTCCCATGATATTGTACTGTTGATGCATTTGTTATAAGCTAGATGTATTTGGATACTGTGAAGATGAGCTACTTTGCCCGCAGCACAACCAAACGACTAGCTGCTGGCCCTTTCCAGCAACGGCATTGAACCAAACATGCAGCTAAGGCAAAGGTAGCCCATCCGAGCTAAGCTAGCTAGGCTAGCTCAGCTATGGGCAAGCTGGGCAATACAACCAAACGCACCCTTAGCTGTAGCGTTGGGTTTATACCCCACGCTAATCAAACGCTACTACTATATGGCATGCCGTGGATGCACGGTGGAGACCATTTAGTAGTAGCGTGGGATTTATAACCCGCGCTACTACTATCAACTTAGTAGTAGCGTGGGTTTATAACCCGCGCTACTACTATGGCTGGTCCCGAGGGGCACGGTGAAAATAACTTAGTAGTAGCGCGGGTTATAAACCCGCGCTACTACTATCAACTTAGTAGTAGTGGGGTTTATAAACCCACGCTACTACTAAGTAGCAGTAGCGAGGGTTATAAACCCACGCTACTAGTAAGCGTCTGTCTATAAGCTTTTCCCTAGTAGTGTTCATAGATTATTTGAGCAGATATGGGTATATCTACTTAATGAAACACAAGTGTGAAACATTTGAAAAGTTCAAAGAATTTCAGAGAGAAGTGGGGAATCATCGTAACAAGAAAATAAAGTTTCTATGATCTGATCGCGAAGGCGAATATTTGAGTTATGAGTTTGGCCTTCATTTAATACAATGTGAATAGTTTCAATACTCACGCCACCCAGAACACCACAGCGTAATGGTGTGTCCGAACGTCATAACCGTATTTTATTAGATATGGTGCGATCTATGATGTCTCTTACCGATTTACCACTATCGTTTTGGGGTTATGCATTAGAGACAACTGCATTCACGTTAAATAGGGCACCGTCTAAATTCGTTGAGACGACACCGTATGAAATGTGGTTTGGCAATAAACCTAAGCTGTCATTTCTTAAGTTTGGGGTTGCGACACTTATGTCAAAAGGCTTCAGCCTGATAAGCTCAAACCCAAATCGGAGAAGTGCGTCTTTATAGGATACCCTAAGAAAACAATTGGGGACACCTTCTACCACAAATCCGAAGGCAAAATCTTTGTTGCCAAGAATGGAACCTTTCTAGAGAAGGAGTTTCTCTCGAAAGAGGTGAGTGGGAGGAAAGTAGAACTTGATGAGGTAATTATACCTTCTCTCAATTTGGAAAGTAGCTCATCAGAGAAATCCGTTCCCGTGGTGCCTACACCAACTAGAGAGGAAGCTAACGATGATGATCATGAAACTTCATATCAAGTTACTACCGAACCTCGTAGTTCAATCAAAACATGATCGACACCAGATTGGTACGGCAATCCTATTCTGGAAGTCATGTTAGTAGACCATGGCGAACCTACGAACTATGAAGAAGCTATGATGAGCCCAGATTCTGATAAATGGCTTGAGGCCATGAAATCTGAGATAGGATCCATGTATGAGAACAAGGTATGGACTTTGGTGGATATGCCCGATGATCGGCGAGCCATAGAGAATAAATGGATCTTCAAGAAGAAGACTGACGCTGATGGTAATGTTACTGTCTACAAAGCTCGACTTGTCGCGAAAGGTTTTCGACAAGTTCAAGGGGTTGACTACGATGAGACTTTCTCACCCGTAGTGATGCTTAAGTATGTCTGAATCATGTTAGCAATTGCCGCATTTTATGATTATGAAATCTGGCAAATGGACATCAAAATTGCATCCCTTAATGGATTTCTTAAACAAGCGTTGTATATGATGCAACCAAAGGTGCTAACAAAGTGTGCAAGCGTCGATCCTAAAGGTGCTAACAAAGTGTGCAAGCTCCAGCGATCCATCTATGCACTAGTGCAAGCATCTAGGAGTTGGAATATACGTTTTGATGAGGTGATCAAAGCATATGGTTTTATACAGACTTTCAGAGAAGCCTATATTTACAAGAAAGTGAGTGGGAGCTCTATAACATTTCTAATATTATATGTGGATGACATATTGTTGACTGGAAATGATGTAGAATGTGTGGATAGCATAAAAGGATACTTGAATAAAAAAATTCAATGAAAGACCTCGGTGAGCTGCTTTTATATTGGGCATCAAGATCTATAGAGATAGATCAAGACGCTTAATAGGACTTTCACAAAGCACATACCTTGACAAAGTTTTGTAGAAATTCAAAATGGATCAGTCAAAGAAAGGATTCTTGCCTGTATTGCAAGGTGTGAAATTGAGTCAGTCTCAATGCCCGACCACTGAAGAAGATAGAGAGAAAATGAAAATCATTCCCTATGCTTCAACCTTAGATTCTATAATGTATGTTATGCTTTGTACCAGACCTGATGTGTGCCTTGCCATAAGTCTAGCAGGGAGGTACGAAAATAATCCAGGAGTGGATCACTAGACAGCGATCAAGAACATCCTGAAGTACCTGAAAAGGACCAAGGATATGTTTCTCGTTTATGGAGGTGACGAAGAGCTTGTCGTAAATGGTTACGTCGATGCTAGTTTTGACACTGATCCGGATGACTCCAAGTCACAAACCAGATACGTATGTATTTTGAATGGTGGAGTTGTCAACTGGTGCAGTTCCAAGCGGCGGCGTGGCGGGATCTACGTGTGAAGTGGAGTACATAGTTGCTTTGGAAGCAGCAAATGAAGGAGTCTAGATGAAGGAGTTTATATCCGATCAAGGTGTAATACCTAGCGCATCGGGTCCAATTAAAATCTTTTGTGACAATACTGGAGCAATTGCCTTACGAAGGAATCCAGATTTCACAAAAGAACCAAACACATCAAGAGACACTTAAACTCCATCCGTGATCAAGTCAAGGAGGGAGACATAGAGATTTGCAAAATACACACAGATATGAATTTAGCAGACCCATTGACTAAGCCTCTTCCACGAGCAAAACATGATCAGCACCAAGACTCCATGGGTGTTAGAATCATTACAATGTAATCTAGATTATTGAGTCTAGTGCAAGTGGGAGACTAGAGGAAATATGCCCTAGAGGCAACAATAAAGTTGTTATTTTATATTTCCTTATTTCATGATAAATGTTTATTATTCATGCTAGAATTGTATTAATCGGAAACTTGATACATGTGTGGATACATAGAAAAAATACTGTGTCCCTAGTAAGCCTCTACTAGACTAGCTCGTTGATCAAAGATGGTTAAGTTTCCTAACCATAGACATGAGCTGTCATTTGATAAACGAGATCACATCATTAGCAGAATTATGTGATGGACAAGACCCATTCATTAGCTTAGCATTATGATCGTTCAGTTTTATTGCTATTACTTTCTTCATGTCAAATACATATTCCTCCGACTATGAGATTATGCAACTCCCGGATACCGGAGGAATGCTTTGTGTGCTATCAAACATCACAACATAACTAGGTGATTATAAAGATGCTCCACAGGTATCTATGAAGGTGTTTGTTCGGTTGGAATAGATCGAGATTAGGATTTGTCATTCTGAGTAACAGAGAGGTATATCGGGGCCCTCTCGGTAATACACATCATAAGAAGCCTTGCAAGCAAAGTGACTAATGAGTTAGTTGTAGGATGATGTATTGCGGAACGAGTAAAGAGACTTGCCGGTAACGAGATTGAACTAGGTATGAAGATACCGCGATCGAATCTCGGGGAAGTAACATACCAATGACAAAGGGAATAACGTATGTTGTCATAACGGTTCGACCAATAAAGATCTTCGTAGAATATGTGGGAGCCAATATGAGCATCCAGCACTACAAAAAAAAGACACATCCGTGACATTTTGGGCCGAACGAATTTTTTTTCTGTCATACATATGACACTTCTATGATGATAATTGTGACAGAACCCGGTATCATCATAGATGTGGTGGGCTCCTACTTCTATGACAAAAAATCATGACAGAAAATGGGCTTTTCGTCCTGGGCGGTCCAGAGACGCAGCTGCATGACATTCTTTGGGCCGTCCATGACGGAAAAAACCATGGTAGAAGCGAGGGGTAGGAAAATTTCAGGGAGTTGCCGATTACGGTGGGAGGTCGGGGGCCGAGCGATGCACGTTTCTCTTTTACACGTGCGCGTGTGTGTGCGAGGCGTTGGCTCTAACTGAACCGAGCGAGGCGTTGGGCTCTAACTGAACCCGAGCGATTGCACTGCAGGCTACGCGTTACTGAACCCGAGCGATCGATCGATGGCTGTTAACTGAACCAGATGGAGCGATTCCTTCGCTACTGCTGCTAACTGAAGCCGATCGATTGGATGAACATTGAGCGTTGCGGGGGGGGGGGGGTTGGATGAACAGCGAGCGATGGCGTTGCCTCCGGATGAACAGGACCCCGTGGTGTGGAGGGCTGGATGAACAGTAGACAGTGGAGGGGTGGCCGTGGAGGGGTGGTTGAACAAGACCCCGTGGTGTGGAGGGCTGGATGAACAGTAGATGGTGGAGGGCTGGATGAACAGTAGACGGTGGAGGGCTGGATGAATAGTAGCCGGTGGAGTAGCACGCGGTGGAGGCTGGATGAATAGGAGCCCGTGGAGGCCGGAGGAGGTCGACGGTAGCCCGTGGAGGCTGGAGGAGGTCGACGGTGGAGATGAACAGTATCCCATGGAGTCCCGTTTTGCGGTACGCCACACCCCTCCCGATGAACACGACCCCCGTTTCGACCGTAGGAGGTCCGTTTCCTCCGTTTTGCGGTACACCACACCCCCTCCCGATGAACAGGACCCCTGTTTCGACCGTAGGAGGTCTGTTTCCTCCGTTTTGCGGTATGCCACACCCCTCCCGATCAACAGGACCCCCGTTTTGACCGTAGGAGGACCGTTTCCTCCGTTTTGCGGTACGCCACACCCCTCCCGATCAATAGGGCCCCATTTCGAACATAGGAGGTCTGTTTCCTCCGTTGTGCGGTACGCCAAGCCTCGTTTCCATCGCCTGTTCCGTCCAAGCCGGTTGGTTCCCACGCGTTCCGTTACCTCCCGATGAACACGACGCATTCCGTTGCCTCCCCATGAACACGACGCATTCCGTTGCCTCCCCATGAACACGACACATTCCATTGCCTCCCCATGAACACGACGCATTGCGTTGCCTCCCAATGAACACGAGCCCTCGCCGTACATATGCGCGACTAAGCGTTCGAGACCCCGCCCGTATGTACACATACGTGGCCGTATTTTCTTTCTTGCACCCTGGCCGCTGTACGTACGTGTACATGCTATGTGCGCGCCTCTACAACGACACGTGCGCGCCTATACTATGACACGTGCGCGCCTCTACATCGACCAGTATGTACGTACACGTTCGCGACCAGGATGACAACGCTACGTACGCTTTGACCAGGTGGGTCCCGATTGTCAGACACTTCCTTGCCTGCGAAGATGTAGCTGGTGGGTCCCAGCAGTGAGGGGGCGAATCGTTTTTTTTGCCCGGACGCACTTCCTTGCGTGCGAAGGTGTAGCTGCTGGGTCCCAGCAGTCAGGGGGGCGAATGGTTTTTTTTTTTGCCCGGACGCACTTCCTTGCGTGCAAAGGTGTAGCTGCTGGGTCCCAGCAGTCACGGGGGTGAATCGTTTTTTTTGCTCGGACGCACTTCCTAGCGTGCGAAGGTGTAGCTGGTGGGTCCCAGCAGTCGGTGGGAGAATCGTTTTTTTTCGGACGCACTTCCTTGCGTGCAAAGATGTAGCTGGTGGGTCCCAGCAGTCAGGGGGGTGAATCATTTTTTTTCGGACCCACTTCCTTGCGTGGGAAGATGTAGCTCATGGGTCCCAGCAGTCAGGGGGCGAATCATTTTTTTTGCGAAATACGGTGGCCCGTCCGGTGGGTCTCCGCTGTCAGGTGGAGGAATAATTATTGTGCGCGTAATAAGGAGGCACTTCCTTGTGGTTACCGTCGACCCAGCTGTCAGCCTCTCCACGTACAGTCCACGTCCGACGGAAGTTGTTCCTTGACCACGTTGACCACGCCGCGCCGAGAGCACCATGGCGGTGGACGACGGCGAGGCCTAGGAAGGGGACGACGCGGAGCCGGGGAAGACGCGGTAGTGGATGCACACGTGGAGAGGAGTATGAGGATTCACTGGTTCGGCTGCGCTGCCGTCGCCGCAGAATAACAGGGGGTGTGGGTGAGTGGAGGGATGGCCTGGCCAACGGTGGGAGTAGTAGGGGGCGGTGAGGCCTCCGCGGCAGCACAGCCGGCCACGGGAGGCAGTAGCAGGCGGCACGACTAGCGCTGCTTTGGGCGGCTGGAGCAAGAAGACCAGAGGTTGAAGAAGCGCGACGGCCGTTGGATGGACATCGTACGGTCACTGCAGCTAGAATCGTTTATATTGACTAAGTTGACAAAGCCCTTGGTACGTCAACTTAGTAGTCCCATAGGTCAGCTTCTGAAAACGGTGCGCCCAAGATGTCAGGGGGAGGAATCATTTTTTGGGCGGGTGAAGCTAGAATATCCGAGATTGAAGAAGAAGCACGGCATCCGTTGGATGGATATCTAACAGCCACTGCTGCTAGAACCGTGTGTTGACTATAAGTTAACAAAGCCTTGCATACGCGTCAACTCTGTTTTTTTAGGGTAGGCGTCAACTTAGTAAGGCCAGAAGTGTGTGGCAGAGAACTTATAGCCCATTTGAGCTTTGTAAGAATGTGTAGCCCATTTTTGAATTCTAATGGAATTTACTATAGCCCATTTACAGTTTATTAAAAGTACAGCCCATTTCAACCAACCGTTCAAAATAGAATTCAATAAAATTTTCCACATTTTGATGGGATCCGAATATTTTTATCCTGAAATTTCTAGTCAGATTAAATACAATTTCAATATAAATTTATATTACATAAAAATCCAACGAAACATTGCGCTCGCAACAATTAATGAAATTAAAATTTTCAATATTCCAAAAATAATATTTTATAAAGTAATCACTGTTTGGTGCATTTTTTATAGTTACTACCAGTTTTTATAATTACATCCCATTTATTATTTCTTAAAGCCCATTTTCTTGTTAAGCCTAATGCATCCCTCCTAGGAAAGATTTGCAGCCCAGCGGGGTGGAGAATAACAACTTCACCTTGCTTGGGTATTCCTCAAAAGAAAGTATAGCTGGGCTAGCCATTTTTAGCTTGAAAAAAATTAATATCTGGGCTGGATATCTGGCCTGGGCTAGATGGGCCACAGCCCGCCCAGTTAATACCTGCAGCGATGTTTTCGTTGTTCTTCAGAGGAGAAAAATTAATATCTGGGTGTAGGACCTTGAGAAGAGGTGTCTAGAGGGGTGTGATTAGACACTAAGTACCAAAGTTGCAGTTTTTAGGTTCTTTAAGTTTAAGTGGAGTTTAGGCACAAGTTTAACATTCACAACATATAGCAAGCAAGCATGTAAAGAGTATATGAGCAGCGGAAAGTAAAGCATGCAACTTGCAAGAATGTAAAGGGAAGGGTTTTGGAGGATTCAAACGCAATTGAAGACACAGATGTTCTTGGCGTGGTTCCGATAGGTGGTGCTATCGTACATCCACGTTGATGGAGACTTCAACCCACGAAGGGTAACGGTTGTGCGAGTCCACGGAGGGCTCCACCCACGAAGGGTCCACGAAGAAGCAACCTTGTCTATCCCACCATGGCCGTCGCCCACGAAGGACTTGCCTCACTAGCGGTAGATCTTCACGAAGTAGGCGATCTCCTTGCCCTTACAAACTCCTTGGTTCAACTCCACAATCTTGTCGGAGGCTCCCAAGTGACACCTAGCCAATCTAGGAGACACCGCTCTCCAAGAAGTAACAAATGGTGCGTTGACGATGAACTCCTTGCTCTTGTGCTTCAAATGATAGTCTCCCCAACACTCAACTCTTTCTCATAGGATTTGGATCTGGTGGAAAGAAGATTTGAGTGGAAAGCAACTTGGGGAAGGCTAGAGATCAAGATTCATATGGTAGGAATGGAATATCTTGGCCTCAAACATGAGTAGGTAGTTCTCTCTCAAAACTGGTAAGTTGGAAGTGTAGGTTTGTTCTGATGGCTCTCTCCATGAATGAAGAGGAGGTGGAGGGGTATATATAGCCTCCACACAAAATCTAACCGTTACACACAATTTACCAATCTCGGTGGAACCGAATCAACAAACTCGGTCAGACCGATTTAGTAAACAATGAGACCGTTAGGATTTTCGGTGGGACCGAAATGCAACTCGGTAGGACCGATATGATTAGGGTTAGGGCATAACGTAATCTCGGTGAGACCGATTACACAAACTCGGTGAGACCGATTTTGGTAATTAGCTAACCAGAGAGTTGGTCAGGGAAACTCGGTGAGACCGATTACTCAAACTCGGTGAGACCGATTTTGGTAATGGACATACACAGAGAGATCGCAATCCCATCTCGGTGAGACCGAGATCCCTATTGGTGAGACCGATTTGCCTAGGGTTTGTGGCAGTGGCTATGACATCTGAACTCGGTGGCGCCGGATAGAAAGAATCGGTATGGCCGAGTTTGACTTTAGGTTTAGGTCATATGTGTGGAAGTGGGAAAGTAGTTGAGGGTTTTGGAGCATATCATTAAGCACTGTGGAGCAAGAAACTCATTAAGCAACTCCTCATCCCTTATTGATAGTATTGGCTTTTCCTATAGACTCAATGTGATCTGGGATCACTAAAATGTAAAATGAAGAGTCTTGAGCTTGAAGCTTGAGCCAATCCTTTGTCCTTAGCATCTTGAAGGAGTTCCCACATCTTTTAGTCCATGCCACTCGATTGTTGAACTTATCTAAAACATACTAGAGAAAAGTGTTAGTCCAACAAGAGATATGTTGTCATTAATTACCAAAACCACCTAGGGAGCACTTGTGCTTACACTTGGGTAAACATCGAAAAACTCTGCAGTGCTCACACCTCAAAAACACAAATACTGCTTGAGCTGCTTGGTCCCAGTTGTCGGCCGCTTCTTGTGCAATTCTCTCGTTTATTGACTACTCCCTCATTTCTGGTTTATAATGCTCAATTCAAAAATCCCACTAATCAAGGTAGATGGCGAGTGGTGGAATACTTTTTGTAGTTTTGCAAAAGCACCTAATTAATGCTCTTGTTATCCTCAAAAAATTATGTTTATCAATGCATTAGTTGCAATGCATGCATGCATAAAGTACATGCATTGGTCAATTTTCTCTTAATACTTGCATGCGATGATTTAATGCACCTTGGAATCTGAACATGTGATGGAAAACAACCAAATTGAGCCTTATAAAATGGAAAAACTAAAATTTTGAGATAAGCCCTATAAACCGGAAAGGAGGGAGTACATAGGTTGACAATGGTGTGGGACCGTGATGTCAGGAAACCAGGAGGAAGCAAAATAAATTATACTTATATATATATATAATAAGGAGGCACTTGCGTACGTGAGGCTATGGACCTGGTGGGTCCCCATTGTCATCCTATCCAAGTAAAGTCATCTCCTCGCCCGCGCGCGCTTTCCGCCCAAAACAGTCAGCGTCGGCCGGCCCGCTTCCCGGTGCAGGCGATTGCTCCACCTTCAAACGACACAAGTGCCGTCCGTCCGTCCATCTGCCACACACATTAATGATACGCGGTTGTCGAGGCGGCTACTCCGGCGCCACACTTTCGTCCCTCCGCCCGCCCACCATTGCTATATAAACTGCTGCGCCGGCCATAGCCGCAGTCATCCGCATTCATTCCATTTCTCCTATCCACACCACTACTACCCACCATGGCTTCCTCGCGCTCTAGCAATCTTTGGGACGAGCGGACGACGGACCACAAGGAGATGGCAGCCATTGCTGCCGACCTGCTGGCCGGCAGGCAGCCGGAGGACGACGACGTCCCAATGGAGAACATGGTAGTCGACGATCCGGCGCTAACCCCCTCCTCCGCGCCATCCTCGCCGGTGCATTGCACCATGACCATCGGCGAGGGCCGTGCCTAATATATGGACAGGCTGAGGCAGATGCGTAAGGAGCAGTTCCGGGAGGCGCAGGCCGACACCGCCTACAACCACCATCTCCTCCAGGAGCACCTGCAGGCGGAGGAGCAGATCGCCGCGGAGCGAGCGGAGCAGGAGGCGCTGCTCGACTCGTACCACTCCACCCGCAAGGGCCGCCTCGAGCGCTGGCGGTACCGCAAGCGGGTGGCGGAGGCTGCGGCCGCCTACAAAGAGGCTAGAAAAGAGGGCGATGAAGCGGGCGAGGTGGTGTTTGGCGAGACTGAGGACGAGGCAGAGGACAATGCCGGCTACGACGAGTCCCCGCTCTGCTGGCGTCGACGACACCCTACTCCACCGAGGCCCCGCGGCGCCAACAATGAGGCAGAGGACACCGCCGGCTCCGCTGAGGCCCCACCCCGCCAACAACGAGGCAGAAGACATCACCGGCTCAGCCAAGGCCCCACCCTGCCGGCAACATGGGGGAGGATTTCCACCACTCCGCTGAGGCGCCGCCCGCCGGCAACGAGACAGAGGACATCGCTGGCTCCGCCGAGGCCCCGCCCCGCTGCCGGCGCCACACAGAAAACGAGGACGAGTAGAACACAGTAGGTCGCCGCCGCTCGGGTCCAAGTAAGGCCACCGCTGCTACCCTCCGGTTGAAGCCAAGCTAGGCGGGTTGACCATTGAAGGCCGGTTAGCTTCTTGGCGGCGAAGTGGAGTCGGAGAGCTGCGCTGGAGAAGAACGCTGCTTCTACTTAACTGTTGGTGCAGTTGGCTAACTAACACGTGGGCCCAACAGGCCACATGTCAGTTACGCAACTGCACCTGCAGTTAATTCACTGAAGCTTTTGTTCGGCTCAGAGGGACACAGGTGGGTAGCTTAGGTTAATTAATTATACCTCCAGCGCACCCCTTTTTAGTTTTTTTTTAGAAAAGGTGGATGACCCCCGGCCTCTACATCTGGGAGATGCATGCGGCCACAAACACCCCTTTTTAGTTGAAGAATGTATGAAATGTAATGAAATCCGACATGTTTATATGAAATCCGACCGTGTATGAATGAATTTTTTTCGATTAGTTCGAATTCCTGTATCACTGGCATTGGATGAACATGCAAAACAATATGTACTAGCATTATTCCCAGGGTGATCACCACATTTGCAGCAGTTTCACATGTACTCCCTCCGGTCCTTTCTAGTCTGCATACAAGTTTTGTCTGTAGTCAAAGTATCTCTACTTTGACCAATCTTATACAAAAAAGTATGCACTTTCACAATGTGCGAAGTAAAAAGGAACAGAAGGAGTACAAAGAGTTT
The DNA here is from genome assembly GCF_018294505.1 of Triticum aestivum. Lineage (NCBI taxonomy): Eukaryota > Viridiplantae > Streptophyta > Magnoliopsida > Poales > Poaceae > Triticum > Triticum aestivum. The sequence continues at coordinate 186,868,112 of NC_057813.1, read as the reverse complement.
GAGCAGCTTTTTAGCGTTTCTGTACATTACAATCAAACACATAGGCCTGACAATTCATAGAGAACATTCAAAACAATCGATGATTATGCATCTCGGCGACTCACATGTCAGAGGCAATATTTACTTCACAACTAAAGATAAAGAAAAAATTGATCGCCGCTGCTGACAGCAAAGGGCGTCCCATTCGAAAATATCAAACGCATATCTTGCTAAAATCAATGAGCAAAATTTGACAAGGTTATCCCATTCCAAAATATCAAATGCCTACGATTGTGGAATTGTCAGGGTTTGCCATCAGTTCGGACATTGACATGGCACCTCGTGCTAAATAAACCAGCTGTTCTTTTTGTGCAGTTCCACCAAAATCAACCAAATTCGCGCGTAGCTTGTATCATTGCGCCCTTATATGTTGCAACGCCTTGAACTTATGGGCACCTCCTTTCTTGTGGTGGAAATGAATGATTCGATGTATTCATGAACATTTTGTGCAGTTCCCGTTGAAATCAAGCTGAGCACCCTTGTTTGCACAAATACAAAAAAGTGATTAGTATAAAGCAAATTGTACTATGAATTGACAGTTTCAACAGGCACATATATGGTCCATGTAGAGCACACTTTTAGAAAAATGGAACTCACCAGAAAGAATCCTAGAACAACATTGTACTCGTGCATCACAGCAAAAAATGGAGATTTGTTAGTCCTTCTGAGCTGAAGTTAGTTTGGTCTTGTAGGGAGTAATGTAACCATCCTTCAACTGATCCTTCTGATGAGAAGATAGACATGGCTTCTTCATCCTGGCATAATCGGAACTAGTCACTTCACGTACTCCATATTCTTCTTCAGAGGAAGATGATCTTGTTGTGCAAAGACAAGAGGACAACTAAATGCTAGCATCCTATTTGCTCGAAAAAAGGAAAGGAAATATTTAAAACGGCATAGATGAAGCACTTCTCAAGGACAATACCACTTTTTCATGACAGTATCTAAACAGTAGCACAACACCAATAGAGATGACAAAGCTCAATCATATGGATGAATTAGTGGGCGAGTACCAACCTTTGTCAGGAGGCTTATTGTGTAGAGCATACAGATCAAGCACTTCTCCGGAACCATCTGTTGCTATCTACTGTGGTGGCCATGCTTACTATATACTCCTCGATTAGTTTAATGTTTCCAACATCTTTTTGTGCAGTTCCACTGAAATATGTGGTATCTTCAAAGAAGATTCCTGTTTGCACAAGTAGAGATAATTATGTATTACATTAAGAGTGTCATCAAATCAGTGGCAAAACAATTGCTCGTTCCAGCCATAGCAATAAATTAAGATGCAAAACTATATCATTACTTGTGTCATCACAGTTCCAGTGCTTCATTACAGCACCGGGAGTTGATTTTTGTTTTTCCGCTTGTTCTTCCCCTTCATCACTTGGTTCAATAACAGACAAGCTTCGCCTTCAATGTAAGATTTGGCATGTCAATTAGGGATCACAAGTATAGCACTAAACAATGACATTAATTTTCTGATGAAAGTGGCAAAATACAGGCCAACAGTTGTGAAATATCCTTATCTTACCTCAATGGGATATTAAGGTGCACATACAGATTGGAAGTCTTGTCTCCATTTGGGCAGTTCACTAAAATCAAGCAACATTATCGTACAAGTAGCACAACATATGAAAGCACACTGCAGAATCATGTGAAAGAAGGCTAGTACTGACCTCTCATGATGCGGAATTCAAACAACTCACAAGAAGAAGATCTGAACCAAATTTGCCTTAACAGATAGGAAGTAAGATCTCCTCTTGTGCGGTTCCACTAAGATCAAGCAATCAAGCAACATTGTCGGTGTGACATTTTGGTTGAACTGCACAAAACACTCTTAAAACAAAAGTGTTTTGTGCAGTGCAACAAAAGGTCACAATGGCAACGAGGTGAAGTAGATAACCCTGTTTACACAGAGGTGCAAAGGAAACAAGTAGTGGTCAATAACGGTGGATGACACAGAAGCCAACAAAAAGAAGCATCTACCTTATCTAAATGGGAAAGAAAGCAAGACAGTAGCATTTCTCAAACGGTGGCATTGATTAATATTAACATAGAGATTATATTAACAATAAAATTCGTTAAACATGTAATTTGCTTTTAACTGTGGCATTGCATCAATTTTCCAGCGGCATTATTAGAGGGTGTTTGTTTACAGGGACATTTTGGTGTAGGGACTAAAAAAACTCCGTGTCAGTCACATCTAAACCAAACAGGAGGGACTTTTCGGGACTAAAAGTGGGCATTTGGGACTAAAGAAAGAAGAACCCGAGGGAGTCTTTTTGGGACTTTTTCCAACAGTTGCCCCTGCCACGCATCGCACCTTGTTTCTATTAGTTCATTACTAGGGGTAACATGGTCTTTTATCATGTCATTTAATAACCTCTAGTCCATGTTTAGTCCCTGGAACCAAGCAGGTAGGGACTAGGGAGTTTTTAACCAAACATGGCCTTAGATTAACAACAGCTAATGAGTTGCACGGGACAGTGGACGCACCAGCACCATGTGCATCTACCGATGTACTGTGGTCATGCACTGTCTGTTGCAACAAAGAACAAACAACCAAGGAGCATATTTGTGTTGGTCCCAGTTTTGTTATCTTTAGACACCTTTCCTTATGTGAGCGCAGAAAATCTAGTCCTGCTCAAACTCTACAGCCTTGTCCCTTCCTTTCCTTTTTGAACTAGTACTTTCGCCCCTTCCTTTCCTCTTTGAACCACGTCCTAGATTTATGCGTTACAACTTTCCCCACTACTTTCCCCCATTCCTTTCCTGTTTGAACCACATCCTAGATTCATGCTATACAACTTTCTCCCTTCATTTCCTCTTTGAACCACGCCCTAGATTCATGCTATATACAACTTTTCCCACTACTTTCCCCCACTCCTTTCCTCTTTGAACCACGTCCTAGATTCATGGTATACATGCAGCTAGAGCAATGCATGTGGAGTAAGTAAAATATACCTTAAGGTTCTTGGGGCGTGGTTCGGTGGGTGACGGGACGGCGGCGAAGAAGAAGGGGTCGGAGGCCCTCCCGCGCCGCCGCTGGGTGGAAAGTGAACAGCAGCGCCGGTAGTGGATTCCCTCCCTCGCCGACGGCGACAGCGTTAAGCCTCCTTTCCTTCCTGGCGGACGGATCCTGCCAGCTCTTTGAGCAGCAGTGAGGGGAGAGAGAGGCCAACAAAGTCTTGTTTAGATCTGGAGAGGGCGAGAGAGTGTGAAGAGAGCAACTACAAGCTTTGAGGCTCCAGCGGGAGAGGGCGAGAGAGTGTGAAGAGAGCAACTACAAGCGCTGAGGCTCCAGCGGGAGAGGGCGAGAGTGTGAAGAGAGCAACTACAAGCGTTGAGGCTCCAACGTGTATATATATAGTGGAGAGAGAGTGTGAAGCGTGCAAACCCTAGAAAACATTTTGACCAGTGAAAGAATCCTCCTGGCAAAAATTATGCTCAAGTGTAGTTATTGAACCCGAGACCTCAAGTTTGATGAGCGAACAGGCTAACCAGCTACACAACCCTCTCGTTATGTTCAACGAGAGGAAAATAACCTTTTATACATTCTTGCATTCATGTGACAGGCATGCCGTGTTTTTTTGTGTGTGTGGGAGTCATTAGGATTTCAATCATAATCGTGTCATGTGGCTTTGGTGGTAAGACTATCCACAGTGGTGCAGAAATAATGCAGCCTTAGTCACCTTACCTCTCTCCACGTAGTACGTTGGGTCCCACCAGTGAGAGGGTGAAACAAACAAATTAATAAGAAAAATTAAAAGCACTAGCGGTGTATCTTACTACCTCACACATCTCGCTACTGCTCGGGAACACTGTCCAATTGATCCCTCTGTTCGCTCACGTACTATTTTAAGTGAATCCTTATTATAACATGCACACAAATTTTGGGCACTTGTATTCGACTTAAGTCAGTGTGCCACCGTATCTCGTATACTTACTACTCCCTCCATCTAGGTGTAATAAGTCATGTTAGAAGGTGCAACGGGACCAAGGTGCGTGCGTGTGCGTGTGTGTGTGTGTGTTTAACAGCATGTGTGTGTTAGAGAGTGCGACAGATCGACCTACTCCTATAGAGATATGGTGTGTAGTGTATGATTTTAGACGCGAGAGTCGGTGCATCCTCTCGTTTCCGGGCGTGTCCGGTAGGGACATGCGGATAGCTGCCACGCCCGCTCCTGACCAGCCTGGCCCACCCAAAGCCCCTCCATTGCCCGCGCGCGCTTCCCGCCCGAAACGGTCAGCGCCGCTCCAAAGAATCAGTGCCGCATTCATGCCTGGGAAGAGCGGACGCAACCTCTCACTAACGCAAGAGTGATGGTTGCTTCGTCCATCCAACTTACTATTGGGTCTATGTGATTTGATGGCTCATTGGTCTTTATTACTCAGGTGGTAGGACTGCTAGATGTCCCTGTTGGGGAACGTAGCAGAAATTCAAAATTTTCCTACGAGTCACCAAGATCTATCTATGGAGAGACTAGCAACGAGATAGAGGGGAGTGCATATACATACCCTTGTAGATCGCTAAGCGGAAGTGTTCAAGAGAACGGGGTTGAAGGAGTCGTACTTGTCGTGATCCAAATCACCGGAGATCCTAGTGCCGAACGGACGGCACCTCCGTGTTCAATACACGTACAACCCGGTGACGTATCCCATGACTTGATCCAACAAGGAGAGAGGGAGAGGTTGGGGAAGACTCCATCCAGCAGCAGCACAACGGCGTGGTGGTGATGGAGGAGTGTGGTATTCCAGCAGGGCTTCGCCAAGCACCGCGAGAGATGAGGAGGGAGAGAGGTAGGGCTGCGCCAGGGAGAGGTGGAAACTCTTGTGTTTGCAGCCCCAAATACCTCAAGTATATATAGGGGAGAGGGAGGGGGTGCGCCCCCATTAGAGTTCTCACCCCAAGGGGTGCGGCAGCCCCAAAACCCATCTAGGGTGGCAGCCAAGGGGGGGAGAGGGGAAACTTGCCCCCCAAGTAAGGTGGGTGCGCCCCCTTCCCCAAACCCTAGGCGCCTTTGGCCCTTGTGAGGGGCGCACCAGCCCACCTGGGGCTGGTCCCCTCCCACACTTGGCCCATGCTGCCCTCTGGGGCCGGTGGCCCCACTTGGTGGACCCCCGGGACCCTCCCGGTGGTCCCGGCACGTTACCGATAGCACCCGAAACTTTTCCGGTGACCAAAACAGGACTTCCCATATATAAATCTTTACCTCCGGACCATTCCAGAACTCCTCGTGCCGTCCGGGACTCTGAAAAACATTCGGTAACCACGTATATCTATTCCCTATAAACCTAGCGTCATCGAACCTTAAGTGTGTAGACCCTACGGGTTCGGGAACCATGCAGACATGACCGAGACAACTCTCCGGCCAATAACCAACAGCGGGATCTAGATACCCATGTTGGCTCCCACATGTTCCACGATGATCTCATCGGATGAACCAAGATGTCGAGGATTCAATCAATCTCGTATACAATTCCCTTTGTCTAGCGGTATTGTACTTGCCCGAGATTCGATCGTTGGTATGCCGATACCTTGTTCAATCTCGTTACCGGCAAGTCTCTTTACTTGTTCCGTAACACATCATCCCGTGATCAACCCCTTGGTCACATTGTGCACATTATGATGATGTCCTACCGAGTGGGCCCAGAGATGCCTCTTCGTCAACCGGAGTGACAAATCCCAGTCTTGATTCGTGCCAACCCAACAGACACTTTCAGAGATACCCGTAGTGCACCTTTATAGCCACCCAGTTATGTTGTGACGTTTGGTACACCCAAAGCATTCCTAAGGTATCCGGGAGTTGCACAATCTCATGGTCTAAGGAAATGATACTTGACATTAGAAAAGCTTTAGCATACGAACTACACGATCTTTGTGCTAGGCTTAGGATTGGGTCTTGTCCATCACATCATTCTCCTAATGATGTGATCCCGTTATCAACGACATCCAATGTCCATGGTCAGGAAACCGTAACCATCTATTGATCAACGAGCTAGTCAATTAGAGGCTTACTAGGGACATGGTGTTGTCTATGTACCCACTCATGTATCTGAGTTTCCTATCAATACAATTATAGCATGGATAATAAACGATTATCATGAGCAAGGAAATATAATAATAATAACCAATTTATTATTGCCTCTAGGGCATATTTCCAACAATCTCCCACTTGCACTAGAGTCAATAATCTAGTTCACATCGCCATGTGACTAACACTGATAGGTCACATCGCCATGTGACCAACATCTAAAGAGTTTACTAGTGTCACTAAACTAGTTCACATCACCATGTGATTAAGACTCAATGAGTTCTCAGGTTTGATCATGTTTTGCTTGTGAGAGAGGTTTTAGTCAATGGGTCTGCAACATTCAGGTCCGTATGTATTTCGTAAATCTCTAGGTCATATTGTAAATGCTGCTTCCATGCTCCACTTGGAGCTATTCCAAATGGTTGCTCCACTATACGTATCCAGTTTGCTACTCAGAGTTATTCGGATAGGTGTTAAAGCTTGCATCGACGTAACCCTTTACGCCGAACTCTTTATCACCTCCATAATCGAGAAACATGTCCTTATTTACTCCAAGGACAATTTTTGACCGCTGTCCAATGATCCGTTCCTGGATCATTCTTGTACCCCTTGACTGACTCATGGCAAGACACACTTCCGGTGCGGTACACATCATAGCATACTATAGAGCCTACGTCTGAAGCATAGGGGACGAACTTCGTCCTTTCTCTCTCTTCTGCCGTTGTCGAGCTTTAACTCTTAACTTCATACCTTACAACTTAGGCAAGAACTCCTTCTTTGACTGATCCATCTTGAACACCTTCAAGATCATGTCAAGGCATGTGCTCATTTGAAAGTACCATTTAGCGTTTTTGATCTATCCTCATAGATCTTGATGCTCAATGTTCAAGCAGCTTAATCCAGGTTTTCTATTGAAAAACACTTTTCAAATAACCCTATATGCTTTCCAGAAATTCTACATCATTTCGGATCAACAATATGTCATTCACATATACTTATCAGAAATTCTATAGTGCTCCCACTCACTTCTTTGGAAATACAAGTTTCTTATAAACTTTGTATAAACTCAAAATCTTTGATCATCTCATCAAAGCGTACATTCCAACTCCGAGATGCTTACTCCAGTCCTTAGAAGGATTGCTGGAGCTTTGCATACTTGTTAGCGTCTTTCAGGATTGTCAAAACCTTCTGGTTGTATCACATACAACCTTTCCTCAAGAAAATTGTCAAGGAAACAATGTTTTTTGACATCCTATCTACAATATTTCATAAATAATGCAGTAACTGCT